>NW_018020744.1:208739-302549 GCF_002006095.1 Pseudomyrmex gracilis
AAAAAAAAAAAAAAAAAAAAAAAAAAAAAAAAAAAAACGAAGGAAGTGAATCACCGAGCTTTTAATAACTTTTGGATTATGTGATTGAAAATAAGTAACTTCCGAATTTTGAAGATGAAGTCAACGGTTCTTCGAATTACCGCGCGCTTGTCACAGCTGATGTCATCGAATTTATTTAAACGTTCGAGTAATCACAGAAAATTAGGTCGATAATTTTTCCGCGTTCATCGCAAACAACGCTAATGTATATCTAATGCGCATGTAAATATATAAAAAATATACAACAAAAACCACGGCGAAGACTACTTAAAACACACCGATCGCTTTTCGTGAGAAAAGCTCACGAAATCGTTGAGGAAAACGCTCACGTGTCACGTGTTTTCGATAAACGCTTTTCGCTTGAAACGCCAGAATCTCGCACTCAACACTTTTCGAAACATTACGCGCGAACGCAGCATCCTGCGCGAGATATATATCCGCTCTTATATTTTGCTGTTCTCTAAAAGATTGAAATGCAGAAAGATTTGCTGTCAAAAAGCGTCACGTCTGAAAACAACTAACCTGTCGACGAGATTCTCCATGCTGCTGCGCAGTCGCTGCGAGAAATTCGTCGAGATGTTCTTCATCTCGGATATGCCACGTTTGAGTTCCGTCAGATCGCTCTTCATGGAGCTCGCTTTCATCTCACTCGACGAGGACGAGGTGAGAATCCTCTGCGAGGATTTGGCCACTCGGCTGCTCGTGCTGCTCGTGCTGGTGCTGGTGCTGCTGCTACTCTGATGTTGGCTCTGATTCGTCGTCAGCATCTGCCGAGTCAAAAGCCGTTTTCGTTCTATTTAAGATCCGCGAAAGACTGACTCATCCTGTTTTCGCGCCCCCTTATTCTGTCTCCGTCTCTGTCTCTCAACCAACTTTTGCATTTTGAAACGCTATATAAAAACGACGCTTTAGCGCAGTCGTCACGTAATCGTCAACTCGAGTTCCATCGCGATAAATATTAACACAAATTGTGCAACACAATCGTAGTTTTCGATTTCATCCGCGAGAAATAAATACGTCGCGCAGACTCACACGTGCCGTGTGTCACGTCATAAAATTAGATAACGCTCGTTGTTATTTAGCGAATCGGAATATAATAATTCCTCGAGAATAACGAACGGGTAAGAATGTAAACAGGCTTGTTCCGAGTGAATGTAACACCGCTTGGCCGTGGGCCAATAGTCATTACGAGACGACGCGCGATGACTCGGCCAAAAAGCCTGGAATAAGAAAAGGGCTCGGTAAATTTAGAAAGAGGCAACGTTCTCTCGGGAAGCGAGAGGAGGGACCTTGAAACCACACGACGCGGTGTAACCAAGGTTCATCGCGAGTTCGCGCCGGACTCCGGATGGAGAAAAAGAAAAAAAACACACACACGTGGGCGAGATCGTGTTGCGTAAAATACTTGTGGACTCGAGCGATCGTTTTCTGATTGCGCGACGATCGCGGATGAACAGACAATGGAGCGGTGTGTCACCTCGTAGGACGAAAATTATTTTGACGTCAAAGGCGTGTATCGCATATTACACGTCGATATTTGAACGAGACTCGAAGAAAAAACTGACGTTCAGCTTTAGCGTAAAAATGTTCAAAGGACACGTGTAACTTTGGCAATTACAAATGTTTCGCGCCGAATTGACCGATTTGTAAAACGTTTTATTTTCGGCGCTTTTAACAGACAGTCGTGACGGAATCGTGACGGGTGAATAATTCCAAGTTTCCGTATACTCGTTTTCTCGGGAAATTCGTCTCAGGTGTGGGCGTCGGAGGCGTCGCGGCACTTCTGATGCCGCTATAGCAGAATTAGTTTAGCGACGAGATTGCAAACCGCGTAATCCTCGAACCGCGAAAAAGGTAATAATCACATTTTCCCCGAAGCGGTAACACTTGAATAAATATCGTAACACATAATCGCTCGCGACTCGCTTCTGCTGAATACGCACAAGTAACGCGAAGTGTGCGAAAATACCAACGCAAATCTCCGACTGCGTTCGCTCTCTCTCTTTTTTTTTTTTTTTTTTTTTTTTTTTTTTTTTTTTTTTTTTTTTTTTTTTTTTTTTTTTTTTTTTTAAGAGCGTGTATAACAAGAGAAACTCAGTGAAAAATTAATTGAATTGAAAATAAATAAAAAAAAAACAAAACCAAAATGTAAAATTGTGTAATTTGCAAAACTGGCGCCGTGTAAATAAAAACAAAAACCTTTGGTTATCGAGTGAAACTTCTACGCCTGTGTCAATTGGCGGAAAATTGTACAAAGAAACGTGCAAAGTGATGGTATCCGATCCGCAGAAATACAAGTGACGAGTCTTCTCCTTCTCGTGTTCAAAGAGTCGTTCGCGCGACAGCGTCTTGCAGCGTTCGAAAAGTATGCGCAAATATTTGCGAGCTGAGGAAAGGAAAGAGAAGAGTCTCTCGAAACACGTCGTCACAAATAATTACCTGCGACGATGTGGTGGTGACCTGCGGATGATGAGTGACGTGATGCGTCCTGCCGGTCACCAGATTGTTTTTCTTCTGAAAGTTCTCCATGACAGTATGCATGTCTCCGTTTTCGGCTGTGTCCACTGGGAACTCCGACATCTGCAACAAGCAGTCGACGCGTCGTTAAACAATCCGATTTTCAAACGCGTTTGATCAAAGTCAAGATATTGAAGAAATTTACTGTAAAAAAAAAAAATTATTGAAAAATTTCTTACGTCTTTTTGCACTTTTATCTTCAAGAAATAAAATATTATAGTATATTTACTCTCGCGTTGTGCCAAATTTTGCAACAATCGAATTTCTTTGTGCTACAATTTGAATGGCATGTTCGTTTTAATAACGGTGTGCTGACGAAGATTTTATTCCTTGTACGATCGCGCGGTAATTAAACTGGCGCGTCGTCGTCGCAGGAATTCGCCGACACCGCAGGGCCTAATAATAGGCCCGAGGAAGTGATTGGCAGCGTGACTTTGGCAAGAGAAGAGAGCAGACCGATCTTGAGCGCGTAGAGCTCGCGCGCCGATCTTGCGCGTATAACTGCGAGATATACTGCGCTACTGCGTCGCGTTCTTGTAAACGAGCGAAATAATATGCTGCAGCTCCGTGCCCACGCGCGTTAGTTTGTAATATAAAAAACTTGGTCCGAGAGAAACCGCGCGATCTCGCGAACCCGGATCTCGCAATCAAACGCTCCGATTTCTGAGGCGATCGAGCTTTCTGATTTCGCAATTTTCAAAGAGAGAAATAACGAAAGAAAAAAATGCATATTTTTACAGTTTTCGAATAAAATAATTTAATCGATTGTTTTTAGAAGGGACAATAATTGCGATTCGATCTCCGGTAAGACATTGCAAATCTACACTTTTCAAACGCGCAAAGTATATTGCGCAAACGTAAATTTTATAACACAAACAATTTTATAACACAAACAGTGGCCAAAAACAACATTACAAACGTGTAACTTAAGTATATTGTTAAGAATATGAAACCATTAAAAAAACAACGTAACGTTTTACGCGATAATTCGGAGAACGTGAACTTCATGTTCGAGTGTGTGTTTGACACGTAATTAATTTTTTACTCATCACTCTGTGTTACTATTTTAATCAGAATTACTTCAATTTCAGATTAAAAAAAAATTAAAAAAAAAAATGCGATTATTGCGCATTCGAAACGCATCTTCGCAGCGTTCCAGCGCAAGGAAAATTTTCAAACGCGTCAAAATGTACACCTTGCGCGCCACAGTTTATTGTGTTGCAAATGTCGAGCTCGTTCCAACGCGAGCTACATAATCGGGACAAGTGCAACTATCGCGAGACGTGCGTGGATGGGCGATACGTTGCATTCCATGCATGCGTTCTTTCGATAATTTCGCAGGATTTGCATAGGCGTGGAACGCGCGCAACATGCACATGAGACGCAATATATCCGGCATTATTTCAGATAATTGCTGATGCCGTGTGACGTTCGCTTGATTGAAACCAAAAAAAAAAAAAAAAATAAATAATTTATTTGCAAACGTGAATTTAAAATTAATCGACAACGCGCATTTATAGTCCGTGAGATTATAGTAGCAAACATATTTTTGTATAAAAATATGTAGAGACATAATTACATGTTAAATCAAGTTAATTTTTCACGCAATTCTTCCGGGAAGCGGAAGCTGCATTCGCGGAATTCGCGTATCTTTGTATGTATACGCGCGAGAGCGCTTGTGGTCGAACGTGTTCTCGCGACAGAGAGACAAAGACGGAGCCGGCGCGGCACAGTGGTGCGCTATCGAAGTGAGAGAAACAGGGACGGTTCGCGCGATCAACTGATATCGCAGTGCTCTCTCTTCGATAGCGCGGCATGTGCTCACTTCAGGATCCACGCATCAAGCACGCGCGCGAGGAGAGAACCGGTGGTTCTCTCGAACATTCTCTGCGCGCCGAATTTTGAAGAACAACCAGAAAACTCTGATTGTTTTGTCCAGCGATACTTGGAACCGTTTCGATTTTCCTGAAGCGACAACTGGTCTTCTGTCGCGTAAGGAACAAAGAAAGATAAAAAAAAAAAGAAAAGATGCGCACCCAGGTGACACTTGGCGTCTGACAACTGCCACGTAGTCCCAAGTCGCCGGCGGCAAACAACAGATCGGATGACGATCGGCGGCGATCGCTGGAAGATGATTCCGTGGACAACAACAAACCGTGGTTTGCAGACTCGCTTCACGAGTCGACGGAGGAAGAAGAGCCGAGGTCGCGCGAACGGATAGTACGTCGCATCACGCGTGCCGGCGGCGGCGGCGGCGGCGGCTGGCACAAAAAGCGGCGAAACAGCCCCAACATATCGATAGGCATCGCGCGCGCCGGTCGCGATCGCACTGACGAGCGGCGCTACCGCGCGTGCGACGCGACACGCGCGTCACGTGACACCGGATCACGTGACGCGGCCGCCGCCGTCGCCGCCGACTTGCGACTCTTGCGAGTAGCGCGCGCACGTGATCGCGTCCCGAAGTTAAAGGGACACCGGGGATTTAAATGATAAGCGCGACAAGTTCGCTGGAGTTTTCGATCTTTTTTTACGTGTAAATGTGTTTAGAGATGAGTAACTTGTGTTTGAGATGTTAAACAATTTTTCAAATAGGTGGAAAGAAATGAACATGAAAGAAAAAAAGTCAAAGATACATGTGAAAAAGAGTAATAACAAAATATGAGCAGAAACTAATTTAGTTTCCTCATTAAATAAAACGATTCGATTTATATAAATAAGAAATGAGTTTCAGGAAATCGTGATAAAAAGCAAACGATAACGACGCGATTCCGGGAAGCTTTCGTAAAAAAATCAATCGATTTTTCGATCTCATTCGAGAGAACTACATACATAATCCCGACGCAACAAGTGGGACAACGATAAATGCGCGATTCTCAGAACGACAGTGGCAAAGAGACGAGTTTTTTTTTTTGTCAAGCGTTGCATAAGAGAATCTCGTCTTCTCTCCCCCTCTCCACGGAGTTTCTCGCTCCGGTTAAAAGTGCCAAAGTGCTTTTGCAGCGAGTCTTATGTTTGCGGTAGAAAGTTTACGAGAGTGTTAATCCGCGAGAATCGCCGCGAAACGCTTGATAGTTTCATCGCTCACTTTTCCACGTTTCTCGCCTTTCATTCATCGCGCACAAAAAAACAATTACACAACTTTGCGAAACAACAATCTTTTAGAGAAATAACACAGGTTTAAAAAAATGAAAACAAGTGAAATTGTTTTGCGCGCAATAAATAAATTGAGAAATTACGCTTGAAATAATGAAGCAATTGTTCTCTATACTCAAAAACAAAGAAGATTGTCACATGAACATTGTGACATTCAAAGATAAAAAGTTGTATAAATTAGATTTCGTAGCAAAAAAACAACAAAATAACATCGTCGAGCCGAGGCGGCGAGAGCGCGCACAAAGAAACCCATTCTCTTTATCTCCTCGGGGTATACAAATAATCACATCCGAGTAACTTCGTCAGAATATCCTGACGGAAACTGTTCTTTAAAAACCCGACCGCTGTAAATCGGTGCGAAAAAGAAGCCACGGCACTGTTTGCTGCGAGAAAAGAGAGACACAAAGAGCGGAATGCAGTCCGGCGGGATGCGGCAGGGAAACTCGTAGTCACGGAATTTTTGGCGAAAGTATACCGGGTGTCCTCGGATGTGCTCTTGCTGCGATTGTTAATTAATGTACAATTTGAGAAGAATATTTACCAAACAGATATTTCACGTTGCCCTGAAACGGCCGTTGAGAGCCCGATCTTATCTTGAAATTCGACTCTCAGTTTTCCGATTCGAGATCGGAACTTCGATTTCGACGGTGGAATTTCGAGTGGTCTTCCCTCGGAGAGCGCGCGACGGTTCCGAATATTATTTAAGCACGTCGAATAAATACGCGTACCGTATATGAGAGCGCTCGTCTCTCTTTCTCGATGGAGGCTGCAGCGAACATTTCGCGTCGCGGCGGCCGCACGCGCTCTTCGGCGCCGGTTGATTTACAGCGGCCGTAAATAGCGTTCGCGAGTGGCTTTTTCCTGTGCCCGCGACGGGCAATAACAATTTAGAACGCGCTGTGGTATTGCTCTCGGGAGAGATATCCGGTCTTTTTATTGACCAAAAACTAGCGAGCGCGCGATCACCGATGCTCGAAGATCTCGAGGGGAACTCTCGGAGAGGAATTAAAAAAAAAAAACAAAATCCACAAGTTAACTACCGAATGTTTTGTTCTTGGAACGTGCGCGCGCGCGCGCGGAACTGCCGAACGAATGGTCATAAGTGTTGTATATTTCTCAGTTAATGGTGGAGGTCGTCCTCCGTAGGCGGTTCTCGGTTCTCGCCAGACACAAAGAGGTGATACGACGTGTGTCGTGCGCCGTAAAGTCGCGTCCACAATCAATCGAGTTCGTAAACTCGTGTCTGAATAATGACTCGAACAAACAACCTTGAAACAACAAAGTATCGTTGACAAATACCTCTCAAAGAAAGTAACAAAACTGGCCTGTATCTCGAAAGAACGACCGTAATGTAAACCGCAAATTCTCCCGATAACGTGACGAAGACACCGAATATTCGCGAATGTTTGACTAACGAATTATCGATTTGCGACGTAATTCAAGTGTGAAATAGCCTTTAAAACCGGTAAGATTTGTCCTTACATCGAATTAATTCTCCACGTTTTTTTTCTCGCATTTCGTTAATTATTGTGCGGAAAATTCAATAAAAATTATTTGAAGAAAATCAAAGATATTTTTTCGCACATTGTCTCCGAAAACAAAAACAAACGTCAGAAAACGAAGCTAACCTCCGAACGAGTTTAGCGAACGATCAGACATTCGCGCTCCAATTTCATTTTCGAGAACAGAGTCGTCATAGTCGTTCGAGAATATTGGACGTTATTTAAGGTTGGACAAATTCCTCGATGTACAACGTGCGATAAGTTTGTACATTTGTACCGCTTCAAACAAAGACGCTTTGTGCTGTCGAGACGCGGCAAGAAGGAACGCGCATTTCCACGCACACGTTCTACCGGTTACCGCGCGCGGCATAAAGAAGGCCAACAGCTGGTGTACCGGGAATTCCTGGTCGCATTTCGTGACATCGTGTCGTCTTAAGAACGAGAGAATTTTTAATTCTTCAGCACAGAGCAAAGATTCGATATTTTTACTGTGTCAGTTTGGTTTTTTTTTTTTTTTTTGAACTTATTTCATTTATTTCTCGTATTATATATTTTGCTATATGTGTGTGCAATAAAATATATACAACTAAGAAAAAACCAAAGATCTTATTGTCCAGGGAGTTGAAGGTCGATGTTAAAATACAACAAAAAACGCAGTGTATTCCGGACGTTTCGATCACTTTTTATTGTTGATCATCTTCAGCACTGTTTAAATAACTGAGTTTTATTATTTTTACAATTTTATAATTTTCGTATTATTATTATGTAAACAGTGCTGAAGACGATCAACAATAAAAAGTGATCAAAACGTCCGGAATACACTGCGTTTTTTGTTGTATTTAAACGTCGACTTTTAACCTGGACCATAGGCTCTTTTGATGTTTTCTTAGTTTTATAATTGTTTCATCGAGCCATTATTAATATTAAAAATATATACATTTATTGTCTCGCTGCCGCACTCAAAAAGTTTATCGAAATGTGGCTGTCTTTTGTTTTATCCTTTGTCTTTTTGAAAACCGAAATTAAATTGCAGTTTCTTATCTCGTCGCGTCTAAAAATAAAAATAAAAAATGATAACAATTGAGAAGATATTGAAGACGATAGAAGATAGAGGAACAAATACAAGAATACGTTTTAAAGAGAATTATCTCCGAAACGATTTGGTAATCTCCAATTTAGGAAAACTGTCAATGTTTCATGAGTGTGTGATCGGCGCTTATCTTTCACAATTCCTCTTAATATCGGGAAGAATGCGATTACACTGATAAAGAGTGAGATTTGAGATCAATGCAAAAATCCTTTCTAGATAGCCCGATAAGTCCAATCACAGAATGACTAATTAATTGGTATTCCGCCAAAATATCGGTGATACAATCGCAAGGAGTAATAAGCGATTGCACACACGTCTCTCGATCGCGAGCACTCGATATCGATAACGAAATTTTAGAGAATGTAGATGCGTCGCGGCTAATAATAAAAATACACACACACACACATATATATATATATATATATTTATTACACCTGGCATTTCCTGGTGTTGCGAAAACATCGCATGATCTAATCACGTCTGATAACACATTAAATGCGTTTATAATCACAACTATTATCAGCACTTACGCAACAGGTATAATAACGCACGATAATATAAATAATGAAAAATAACGCACAAAGTGTACGTACATTATTGAGAAATAAATAATAGCACGATTATAAATAAGAATTACTTAATTACTTGAGACGGAATAGAATTCGAAGAACATTTCGTGACGGAAAATATTGCGTATCGAATAACTCATACATACTTGGATTTTAATAATTCTTGTGCAATGTATTTCGATTGCACAAGAATCTTGTCTCCGAGAAAACAATTCGCAAAAGGTGCACGCTCGTGAAAAGCCAGTGCGAATTGTTCCGAGAAGAATAGAAGTGGAAGCGATTTCGAGGGCGATTCGCTACCGAGAAGTGGCCCGTTTGAGAGAGAGATTTTCGTGAAATATTTATTTAGCGTCGCGACGTCGTCGTGACATCCGAGACGCTCCGAGAAACGCGCATTTTAAATCATGCGCGTTACGAAATCCGCAAAAATACACACTCTCAAGCTTGTCACTGTGTTGAATCAGGGATTAAGCTAAGAGCTTCTATTTTTTTTTTTTTTTTTAATAATAAGAGTGAAACATGACAGACAGAAAACTGCGACGAGATTGAAACTAATCAGCTCGTACAAATGCGTTATGAAATGCTGCCGAGAAAATCTGAAATAAAATCTCGCACATTTATGTTTGCGTTCACCCGAGCACGAGATATTCCATAATTCCATCAATTAAGCCACAATGACACGTATGTGTTCGCATTGAGTCATCTCGATATAATCACGAAGAAACTTCCAGCATCCGCTTGTAACACACCGATTTATTTACACCGCAGTGATTTTTCGCAAAAAATGGCAACAGACACGTAATTTTCCGCATCTCGCAATCTTTTTGTCTCTTTTTTTTTTAATATTCCAATTTTTTTTCTACCTTCAATTTGAGAATATTTCAATTTAATTCCCGAATTCGAGTTGCGAATTCTGCGGAATTCGCGAGAAAACTCGGCAGTCATCACAACAATCAACAAGGATTAGTCATCGCGCGGGTGCACGTGTGCGCGCACGTGTTGGCCGCGCCGGTCGGTGGATCCCTACTTGCGTAGCAAAACGCCGGAGAGGTCGATACATCGCGGGTGTGTGACATCGTTTGTCGTTTTAGCACGATGATGTCACACGTGGCTCTCTCTTCCCGTCTCTCTTTCTCTCTCTCTCTCTCTCTCTCTCGCTCTGTTGATCGCACACGTTTGCTCGTTGTAACGGATCGTGACGTGGCGCCGATCGACCGACAGATATTACGAAGCGTGCGAATCTCGTTAGTGACCCGCGTTAATGACGCGGCGTGACGTCGCGATTAGATTGCACGAACTGTGCGACAGAGAAACTATATATAAATCAATCGAAATTGAATTTATTTCGAGACCGATGAGAAATAAAAAAAAAAATTTTTCAGATTAAACTGTGTATGCGCACACGATTTATCTGAGAGATAAAAATAAAAAAAAAATAGACGCAAAATATTGACAGCTGAAAATAGAATGAGACGATAATTACCGTGGCGTGTTAAAAAAAAAAAAAAACGAAAATGATAAATTCTTGATAACTTACGGATTGTAAAAAAGCGCCTCTGCCCTTATACACGGCGCCGTGTGACCTGTTTCCATGCTTATGCAGCATATTCACAGTCCCCCTGTCGACGCTCATTCATGAATCAACTATATAATGGTATTCCTCACAGAAGCGCTCAGGACAGAGTTCGCGCCAACCGCTTTCACACTTCTCACGGCCGTTCACGATATTGTGTGTTGATGTTTACTCTCGTCGAGTCTGAATAAATGTTGTTTATAGTAACACGGATATCGACACTCTCTCTCTCTCACGCTGACACACGGAATCATTCACCTGGGACAAAAAAAAAGACGCGCGACCAAGCGCGAAACAAAGTTTATTGTTAAACGAAAACAAAAAAGATCGAATATAACAGAGAACGAGCTACGCGAGAAATTCTCGTCGAGGTGAAGCACTCGTAAAACACACCGCGCGACATCCAAATAATGTGTGTGCAAAAGAGAGAATTTGATCGATCGGCAATGCACCAATCGCATATATCGCTATATATATACTCAGCAAGATTCAACACGCGAATTATCAAACGGGTTTCCCACACGCGAGATTACGGATTAACTGGAATATCGTCGCTTCGACGCGAAAATATATCTGTTCGTAATAACACGCTACAAAATTTGTTGACACCAGATCGAGAACGAACCCCGATAACATGTTCCCATAGATTCGCGTGTTATCGCAACTTAACCCAGATCCGAAATTTCTCGGAACGTCTGTCAAACAAGACGCGATCGCGGAAATCTGTCCGATTCGATTGAACTTTTTTTGAGATGATGGGAGAGTTTTATCAGAGCGTGCGAGAAAAGATCGCGCGTAATCGTACCGATAAGAAAAAACCTTATCGCGAGCGAGTTCCGGTGTTCGATCGCGTACGTAATACGTGACTAATTCCGAAGAGAATAAACATTTATGCGCGGTAAAGGCAAAACTATTTTTTTTTTTTAATTAAGAAATGGAGAAAAACAATAACACGCAAGTAAACAAACTAATACGCAGAACGCACTTCCTCAAGAAATTTTGGAAACCACTTCCAAAAATTGCAGAGATAATTCACGAAAAGAATAAAAAAACTCTTTGAAGACGGGGACACCGTCGTTATCGATCGGCGCGATATTTGGCGCGAAACAATAATTCGTCCTCGGCATCTGTTTAAACAAACGCGTATCGGCTTATTTGTGCGAGCGAAGTATTCCCGGGATGCGAGTAAACGTGTGTACAGCAGACGTTTTTCCAAGTAATTCGAACGAACTCAAATTATACAAGCGCCACGACTTTCGATCGACATTCCGCACGTGCAATTTCGTGGGACGTATTTGCACGAAAACAAACATCATCACACGGTTCCTCACTGCACAACGTTGTACTGATTTTTTTCTGACCTAAGAAAATATTTTCTTTTACAGCGCGCGTTGTTTTTTTTTTTTTGATCCCATATAAACTATCGTGAAGTATCTTATCGCGGAGATTATTTTGACTACAATATTTTTTAGATTGCTGTTACAAGTGTCGTGAAAGATTTCGGTCGTTGTACTTTCATCTCGATAAAAAAACAAAAAAAAAGGCCGGAAGATATCGAAACGTCCGGTTTTATTTCCACGAGGAAGTCACGTAGAGCGATCGAACACCTTAAACGGCTCTTACGCGCGAGAATGCACGTGTCGAAGTCGCGTTTTTCTCCTCATCTCGCGAATTTCCGTCCGCTTTTCCTTTCGCGCAACCGACAATGCGAAATCCGTGTGTGTTAATTTTGCAATAAATCGATGAATATTATTATCACACTTTTTTTTTTACTTACAACCGAATGTCTTACGGTATTTTTTGACATTCGTCGCCGTACGTTTTTAGTAGTACATCGAAAACAGATGAATGAGAGAGATCGTGCCTAGCTGGCAAGACTGACATTTGTGTACGCGCAAACACCGCGTTGAGAAAAACAGTCTCATATAGAGAGAGAGACGACGTCGTTCACTGCGCGGGATTCACGAGCAGACTGTCGATTTGCCGACGCGAGTTCTTGATATCGTATTATTGGCGAGCGACCCGATGATTCACGTGTCCGCTGTCAATGGAGTCGACTCGTCTACTGACGATGACGCCTTTATAATGACGAGGAAAAGACGTCGTCGTTACGAGGAGCGCGCGGCAGTGGGGAGTCGGGAATCAGCTGGTGTTTCGCGCTGGAAAAACTTGGAAGAAAGAGAGGAAGGGAAATCAGAGGAGGAGGGGAAGAGCAAGATGTCACCTGAGGTGAGCAGACAGTAACGGATTCGAGAGAGAAACGCCCCGAGACATCTTGTTTCATCGACGATTTTTCAAAGAAATGGGAAAAATTGATGAAAGTCAAAATTATAAACTAAACACTACAGAGAATTTTATTTAATGTAAAAATTAATTTTTAAATTTACTTGTTTTGTTTTTTGAAAGACAAAATATTTTTCATGTCAATAAAAATAACGAAATTCTTCCGTAATTTCATTTTTCTTCTTAATTTACAACTAACGATATCATTTTTTCTCTGTTTTAATATATAGATGTATATGTATTGAAGAAAAAATGAGAGAACGTGTAAAAATAATGTTTTGAAGCTTCTTCTCGTATAGTCGTTTCGCGCGGTTAACTTGAATGAGGGAAACGTAACTCACACGTTCGTCGATGACGTAACTGTGTGACCGTGCTACTTGGACCATTGCGCTACGGCAATCTTTCAATTTGCATGTTGACAGGCCGTGAATTTGCCTGAATCCGCCACTGAATGGAGGGGATCCTCTCGTAACAGCCGGTGCGCGTAATGGGGCACCTTCTTCCGAGAATCGTACGTGTGCGCGCGATGATTCATCCATGCGCGCATCTCAAGAGAAGGGAGGGGGGATAAAAGAATGACGGTGAGTCTCGGGGAAGGTATTTCGGTGTGTAAATACGGACAAACGTGCCGCTGCTTCGTCGAAATGCTTCCCGAATGGGTGACATCTCTTAGCAAGCGGCTCGATAAAAGAAACATCCGGTTTTCTAGGAATGGAATATAATGGGACAGATTGATCGACTCACATATTTAATCGGAACTTTAAGGAGTCGATAACTAAAAATTTGTTTTTTTTTTTTTTTATGAATTTAACTTCCTTGAGTTCGCGTATATCTTATACGAATTCTATTCTATGTAGTTTTTTATTACGCGCGAACACACGAAATCCGTAAATTTAAACGCGAATCTCGACGGTTTCGGTCGATTATGGTCGTATCGCTTAAACGCTGGCGCTTAGTTAATCACGTCTTCGTCATCATCCTGGAATACCTGGAACTGCGAGAGGCAATTAACGTGTCACTCGTTCGCGCGTTTTTGTCGCCGCGGTCGACGTGATCATCACACAACACACACACACACACGGGAGTTTGAGAGAGCAGGACGTAATCTGTCGCCATATAAAGCGAGTCATTTATCGATTTGCGCAAACGTTTCCTTTTATTAGCCGGAATTAGACACTGCCCAGAGGTTAGGCAAGTCTCCACTACTGTTTCATTCAGTCGAGAGTGACGATGATGTAATCGCGATCGTACTACTGTACGTGCCGCTGAATTGAACGCGAGCGACGATAACGCGTCAGATGCATCATCGATTACGCAATTTCGGGCGTTCGCATAAATCGAGCAATTAGTCATCGAGTTGTTCTTTTCGGAGATTCTTATATCTCTTTTCTCGTTCTTCTTTCGGAAGAAGAGAACGGAAACCCTGAACTTGAACGAAGGATTGAGAAAAAAAAAAACGCGCAAACACGAGTTTCGCTCGAGTCTAGTGACTCACTTTCGGTGAGTCAAGAATGTCACGCCGAGATTCGCGCCGAGGTGTTTATCTCTTGGGAAACCGAAAGTCGTCGCTTACCCAAGGTGACAAAACTACATATTCCAAAGGGGTTAGTTTCTCATTCCGACGAAGGTGTAAACGGAGACACCTCGCAACGTAAGCGAAAGAAACATTTCAAATTGCCGCGTCTCTCACACGGACTCATTCGCGAAGCGAAATTCGAACACGCTCGTCACTTCCGGAAACATTGAAACTCTAACTCCGCGCTCGCGCCCGTTATTATCTCGGTCGGATTAGACGTCGAAATTATTCGCGTTGATATACAAGGCAATTACGTTTGTATCGAGAAAAGTACACGTGTAAGCAATCGATTAAATTCGTTCGACAAGATCTACAGATCCGCACGTAGGCGGTTGGAATGTGACTCCATCCTATGTCGAGAATTATTTTCTGCTTCACATCAATCGTGCGTTTGCGCAATGATAAAAGAGAGAGAGATCGGGACTAATCTTCGCTGGAAATTGACCAGAAGCAATAATGGGAAGCCGTCTCGCGGCTGTTCGATCCGATCAATTATCCGCGTGTGTGAGGCTAAACAGCGGCGTAAATATTCGCGTGAGAGAAGAGCGAATCTCGAAGATTAAAGAGAGAGAGAGAGTGCGAGAGGGAGAGAAAGAGAGATAGGAACATCAGCCTCTTCTTGGGGCTTGGGGCTTCGATTAGTCCCGAATGTTTCGCATAGCGTACGGTACGTCGAACCTCTCTCTCGCCGATCTGAAGATCGCACAAACAGGCTTGCTCTATTAGGATGCCCGGCATAACTCCGAAGAGAGAGAGAGAGAGAGAGAGATTCTCAAGGATGGTTACCTCCTTCTCTTCTTTTTTCTCGGTCGCGCGGGGGGCGTTTACTCGGAAGAATTTCCATTCTCGACCCGATAATTATACATTTCCGATACAACGCTCCGATAAAGAAGCACTCATTCCTTTCGTGAGAACATTTTCATTTTTTTTTTTTTTTTGCAATGTCAAATAAAAACTAATGAAATTGAACATCAATTAATTAATTTTTTATCGCTTGCTTTTCGAGCGATATTTAAAAAAAAAAAATGCAATAAATTGGCTCCGTTGTTGTACATCGACACGTATAAGAATACTAAATAATAAATTTTTCAAAATTAAATCTTGGAATCTTTTCTACGAATAACGTGTAATATCGCGCCGTAAAATATCGCATTGTGCAATATCTGTGATGTTTATACGAACGAAATCTCTTGGGAAAGTTTAATTTAACCATCGCGCGCGTCTGTGCAAACTTGAAAGCGCATCTCAACTTCCTAGCTGCTGCTGTTGCTGCACACGTTGCTTCTCGGCGCGGTTTGCGTCTAAATCGAGATGCGCTTTAATTGACCGGTTAGACGCGAACGCGCCTCTCGCAGCTATGCACTCGAGTGCGCAGCGGCGGCAAATTTAGATGGAAAATCGTCTCGCGAAAATTACGACGTTCGATTTGCGTTCAAACAATGCAATGAAGATTCTTCTGGAGTTCTCTCGATGTGACAACTACAGTTGGAATGTTGTGCATTTTATAAAATTACGCAAAAAAAATGTGTTTTTCTCTCTTGAACTGTTTGTTGTCTTCTTTGTAACTTCTTATCTTATTTTCGCGACTACGACGTATGCGCGTTTCTTTGCCGTGCCTTTTAATCGACATAATCGAGTTGTGTATAATTTGAGCAACGACGTAATGATATACACAGACACGTACACACGCAAAACGAGTCTTCGCAACCGGTCACACACGTAACTCTATCTTGCTTATGATTCACTCTCTCTTTATCAGTTGATGCTTGTGCACGTGGTTTTCTTCGAGACGACGATAAGGCAGACGCGCGAATGAGAAGGCGAATAAATATTTTTGTTCGCGCGTCGCTATTTACGGTGGAGGCGGTGGCTCCTACGTGGAAAAAGATGATCCGTCGTCGCGCGAAGCTCGTTAGCGCGCGAGTTAATGTATAATAAGGTTGTGTATTACAGTCGCGATGTGTGCGCTTCATTTTTTTTTTTTTCAAACAAATAAATTACGACATTACGCGACGAGAGACGCTTTTTCCATTAACTTCCTCAATTAAAGAGCAATCTCTCGTTGTCTACATTCTCACATTTATTTCTAAATTTTCGAGCGATAATTTATCTCGAACGTCTACACGCGTTTAAAAACAATTTTGAGAAATTTTTGATTTATTAAAAACTTTACGTTCACTCTGTCTCAGAATTTTATTTGCTAGAATTCTTTCTAACAAGTGTCTAGGCGCGCGCGAATTTGCAAGTTTGTACCTGCAGGTTGATCCGTGCGCGAGCTGTCAGATCGATGAGTCACGAAGCGCGTACGAGATATCTTCGCATGCTTGAGAAGGCATCTAGACGAATGATTCATCTTTTCTACAAGCGTCTACTTTGCTCTCCGCGTCTCTACATTTTATCTATCACGTGAAAAAATTCAGTTGTGACTCCGCAAACGCGCTGAAAATACGCATTATATCACGGCCGCTGCGCAGCTCGCCAAGTATTAACGAACCGATCTAATGAATTACGCGTCGCGAATTATCGACTCGAAATAATCATCGCGAATTCGTGTTCGATTACAAATTTTTTCTTGCCAAATCTCATCGCGAACACATAAAAAATCGAATTTGTCGTAACGACCGATGATAAAATTCGGGAGCGGGTTTTTCGAGAAATACTATTCTTGCAGCTAAAAATGGTTCAGGGCGATTGGGGCGAACAAGTGAATGAACCAGTAGATGAATGAAAGACTCGTGAATCATTCGAGCAGGAAGTTCAAGGCCGCCCGTTACGATACCAAGAGGAGCGAGCGTGTCTATATCGCATTGTGTGTTATCAAGAGCACGCAATGCGTGCGGTCATTCGACATCCTCCTGCCTTGAGCTCGTCGAAAAGGTCGATTACCTCATGTCCCCACTGTTGATCGTATAGAAGAGGAATGCACTCGCAATTAACGAGAAGATAAACACTCTCGAGACATTATTCGCGGAAAACGAGAATGTTCTCTGTGAAACCTAGACGTTGATAACATCGCGAGAAAGAACAGGCATTCTGAAAAAAAAAAAAAAAAAATATCTGTTGAGCAGTTTTGATATCTTGAAGAACTGATCAACACGAAAAAACTCACCGATTTCAATCTTGTGTTTGTGTTACCTTGAGTAGTGAGAAACAAATGGAAAAGTCACGTGCCTTCTCTGCATAAAAATTGGAATAAAAAGAAAAAAGTGCGGCGACAACAATCGCGCGTGTTTCACGTTGCGTGCGAGACACGGCGAAGGTTTCTTTCGCGCCGCAAAAAAAAAAAAAAACAACAAAATGCGATTTCCAAAAGAGGAGAAAGGGCGATATCGAAGGGGCAGAAATTCGGCCGCGCGATGACTCACATGTCGACGATATTCGGCATGGCAATGCGAACGAGACAACACATCATGGGACACACGAGTGCCCCCGGCAACCATAGCCGGAGCAATCTCGGCATCGAATGCCGATGAGTCACGAAGGAATTCCAGCCGTGCGCGAGCACGATCGGGCCCCACAACCAAGAAAAAGAGAGGCCCCCGGTGTGTCCCTTTCACCTCTGGGTCACTAGACTCCCTTCACGTCTATCAGTTTGTCGATACGCGTGTGTCTGTAATTGTTTCGGAAAATTATGAAGAAAATTTATACAGGGTGTCCCACCTAACTTGAGCATCCTAAATATCTCGCTTATTTTTTATGAGAGAAGGATGCTGAAAAGGATCATTATTCAGTTCGAGGAGACAAATACTGTAATAAACGGGAAATTTTTTTCACAGTCATATTTTTTAAGATTTCAAGGCTATTGTCATTTTTTTTTAATCTGAAAATACATATTTTTATCCTCGCAATATGATAACCAAGGTCAAGACGAATCCAAAAAGTTCTTGTTTATTACAGTATTTGTTTCCTCGAACTGAATAATGATCATTTTCGGCATCCTAAAAAAATGAGCGAGATATTTAGGATGCTCAAATTAGGTGGGACACCCTGTATATTAAATCTACATATTTTTCATATTTTTTTACATTATAGTTTTCTGAAAAATTGAATAAAAGTTTATTCTCTCTCTGGAATATCAGATCAAATATTATGAAATATATTAGATTTGCTAATTCACTATTTATTATCTCCACACGAATCATCTAAAATGCCATCAGTGAGTCAAAGACGAAGCGTTCAACGTGCTTCCACCGTGTTCGCTTGAGAAAATGATAACGGCATCCGAAGTGCATCCGCGAGTGCACTCCTTGCGAAGGGGGCGCGGACATATGCGGAGCGCGTCGTCGTGACTCATCGCGACGACTTTTGCGCGAGCGTTGCGCCCGGGAAAGTCAAATGCTCGGCTTGTCGCGTGTGTCGTTACGTTGCGCACAACATGACAGCACTGGAAGGGATTGCTGCACCGTTACAATGACCAGACAACATGGCGAGCGGTAGTCCAGTGATTCTCACGTAAACACGATGCAATCCAACGGAAAACTCGTCGCATCAAAATCGTATCGAAATTGAATTATCGAACAAAATTGATTAAACAAAACCAATATTTATTTCCACTCGATCAATCTCTCGACTCGATCCGATCTTTCTCGAAGGATTATTCGCACTTTCAGCGTCTTTCTGAAATTTATTTGCAATAAATCGACTTACAATGCGGCGGGGCCGTTCTCCGCGGAAATGCGTGTTTGTACAAACCTCAGGACTTCACGCGACAAACAAAGGATTCGCCGGAGAAAGATGGCGAAGATCCAGTCTACTCGACGATTCAAATGGTAATCGAAAGACCACTCACCTGAAACAGAAAAAAAAGTGCGTTTTTTTTAGTTACACACGATTGTCGCGAGACGAATTATAATATGAATAGGCGAGACAAGATATACCATCGGGAACCCTTTTTAAATCACTCGATGTCACCTCTACACGCCCACGCTGCGTCTTTCCTCCCGCGAGGATGTGTCACGCGCGATCAAAAATTAAACAGATATTTCAACAATGCGAGGAATTCTTTTTCGCTTTTCTCTCGCTGACTGAAATGTGGCGCTGAATGAAACAAACTTTATCTATGATAGTCGGTTCAATGAAAAAAAAAAAAAAGAATAAAATAAAGCAAAAGAGTTTTTAAAAAAAAAAAACATACTTCGAGACGTTCTTTATTCGACTTTGTTTAATTGCGAATAACAAATGCGACGCAATAACAAAGTTGTATCGTCATTTAGTGAACATCTTGTGTGTATTCGCCGGTGGAAAAAAATAAGAAAAAGAATCAAAGGGGATAAAAAAAAACGGAAAGATGTAGAAGACGCGTGGGCGCCGCTAATCAACGACGGCGCCACTCGGGCCAGAGTAACCACCTGCAAGTCTCGAGGTGCGTCGATAAAAATGATCAGGAAAGATGCGACAAGACGAAGAGGGGAGGACGAAGAGAAGAAACGAGATCCTGTAAACTTGGCGCGCGATGTAAACGACCGCGCGATCGTGCTTACAGTTACGTCAGGGATTCGTATTATCTATAGACACTCTCTCTATAAGCACGCACGTGTGCGTAAGAAGAAACCCGGTGGAAAATTATTAGGCAAGTATATATTTGCGCGTATTGAAAACAAGACTGTAATTTCTCGAAGAAAAAAGGAACTTTTAATTGACATTTAAAAAGCGCCATTAGCAAACGTATTAAATTTTGTATTTTTTTTTTTTTTTTTTGTATTGATATGGTCGCGCAATAAAAAAAATCATTAAGTATCTATCAAAGAAATCGCCACAGCTCCTGGAAACAACGAAGGCCAGTAAACATTTATAACAAGAAAAAAAGCAAAACGGGTCATGCGAGCGCATCAAAATGCTAATTTATTGTGCAACAAAATGCCTGCAGGATCATTAGTCCTTACAATGTACGAGGTGGCGCGTCACTTAATGCCATCTACTCGCAAGGACGCAAGTCAATTACCTTTTTTCCCTCCGTCAATTTACATTACCTTACCTGTCATTTTGCGTTAATATCGGTGGTTATGACGGATACAATAAATTTAATGACGCAAAAAGTATTCTTGAAATAGCCATCGCCGATGAGTTTTTTGCATTCGCCTAATTGCACAATTTAAAACAAACACGAGCTCAAGCGTCGCGAAACAAAAATCGATATAATAATATACTGAGATAAAAATAATCACATAGATTTTTTTCTCACATTTTAATAATTTTTATAAATTTAAATTCTTAGCGGAAAAAAAAAGAACTGATTTGAAGCGATGAGACTCAGAGAAAATATGGATAAATGTGACGAAAAGTCGTCCTTGGGAAACCGCGCTCTAGAATCGCAGTGGCAGTTTTAGAGTGCGTCAATATTATGCCGCATCCAAAAATAAGTGTGTGCGCGAAGCGACGCCTGAATTCCTTCAGAAATTCTACTTCCGAGCGTCACGACAAATCGGTCGTATTCTGTTGTTACAGCGCGCGCGCGCGTGCAACTAAATCGCGTCACAATGATCCAAGCGCCAGAGAGCTGCAACACCGGCAAGGTAACGATCTTACAATCTTTCTTATAAAACAAAAAAAAAATCCTTTGTAAGTAAAATCAACGTATACATGTATACTTAGTCACACATAAATTGAGAGATGAAACAAAGAATGGCGCAAGTTAAATAATAAATTTCGATAATATATTCTCGCGCGTCACTAATAAGAAAAAACGATCGTATTAACAACTCAAAAAAAGTGTATACTAAGCTTGTACATTCAGAAAACTTCTCTTTTTTATTTCTCTCGTGGCGTAGAAATAACGTTGCCTTCTCGCACACATACACAGTTTATTTTTAGCTCGCTTAATGTGCATTACTATTACAGCCATATATATTTTTTTTTTTTGTAAACCGATGATTCAGGAGTGACATTTCCTCTTCGGCACCAGAGAGACGCGCGCGTGTCGCGTTGCACGCGATTTGCGTGACATTTCTGCGACAACAGAAATACGATTCGATGGCTGGCCTACGTCGCGCGGAGGCGACATTCGACGCCACGAGCAACCGACCGGCCCAGGTTTACATCGCACCGCATCTACCTGGGATATTTGCACGTGCCCGCACGAGAGCAGTTATTTAAATTTACGCACGAACCACATCTCACTTTTCTACTTTTTTTTTTTTTTTTTTTTAAATCGTTAACGTTGTCTCGCTTTGACGTTTCAGATGTCCACAATTTATCACGCAAATAAATCATTATTTTAATTGCACTCTTATCATAATAAGATACAATGCTTTTCGAACGAACTTACATAATTCTTTCGTTACACTTGTAGAGATCGAATCAAATGTCAAGGATGAAAAGAAAAAATACGCATTTTGACATATTATATGTATAAATAAATTATTTATGGAAATGTATGCAATACGAGAATCGAGATTACGTTAAAATATACATATATATATATATTTATATATATATATATATTTGTTCGAAATTAATATATAAGAATTTTAAATGTCAAACGGAGCTATCGATTGTCAGATGCGTGGCATAATTATACTACCTGATATCTCTGTTCGAACATGAGTATGTTTCCAAGAAAAATCGAAAAAACGATTGCGGAGCACCGTTAAATGCGTATATATAATAAGAAAACAAATTCTATAATATCTAGCATAAATCGCTTCCGTTAAATTATTAGCCAATTAAACGCGTCTCTTTCCTTGTTCGCTCTACTGAGAAAATACCGTCAATTTTGCACAAAAAGTCGTCCGTTATATTTCTCAGAAATGTTACCAGATTACCGGTGCGTGTTTTTGATGAATAAATAAATAAGAAACAAGAAAACTATTTGTAACGGGATTCGACGTCGTCTTCTATCACCACGCGCGCGACAAACAAACCGTATTTTCTAATTTAGCGTTTGATCGAATTTTTTTTCCGCATGTAAAACGAATAACTAAATGTAACTAGTTTGCAAAAGAAATCATTTCGAAAACCAATGCGAAAGTAAGAGCAGTAAGTCAAAAAACGGAACTCGAAGTTTCTCCGCTATAATGTCGAAAACAACAAATTCGTCTCCCAAAAATTCTCGACAATTTAACGCGCGAATTACATTTAATGACTACTTAATTGTCTCAACGAGCCTATTTCTCTTCTTTCTCTTCTCGTTTTTGTTTTACATACATTCACCTTGAAAATAACGATAAAAAGTAATAGAATCAAATAAATCTACAACAATGTCGTAAAAAATGCTCTTAATACATTTTTAATTTAATTTAATTTAATTTCAATTCTACTATCAAACCGTCTCCGAATATACATGTTTATATTAATTATTAATTATAATATGTGTTTGTACGTATAACCTCATATGGTATAATTATTATTCAATTCAACAATAACAATTCGAAACAATATTCCGTCTCCTTCTGAAGTTTTTAATATAAAAATGTCGACACGCGACTTTAGTCAACGCTTCTGAACAAAGACAAGGAATCACTAAAGAGAACGAAAGGGAGAGACCGCAGAGAAGAGAAAAGATCCGAGAGTGCCGCCCACGAGGAGCGGATGCCGGGTCGAAGGGGTCACCTCTTCAGCAAAATGAATCTTTTATATGACTCTCTTATATGCCGAAAGCTCGCTCTTCTTCTGCGTTCTCTCGTGCGAGAATGCTCTCTTTCTCTCTCTCCGAGTTTTTTTTTTTTTTCATTTCATTTCAAGAAATCAGTCTGGTCGGCTCATCGATTAATCTACTTGATAAAAAAGACTGATCGCTCATGCGAGAACAACGAATTAACTTTGACCGGGGCAGAGAAAAAAATTAACAATTTGTGTGATAATGAGCGCGACAGAGTCTGCGCGATAATTCATGCAAATTAAATAAATTTAACACCTGAATGAAACACGCGTTTCCAAGTCTCCAGGACAAATACACGTTGAAACATATTTTATAATTTTACAGATAAAAACAAGTCATATAAACAAGTTAAAGAACTGGATTTTAACAGAATTGATGGTTTTAAATAAATAATAAACTGAGACATATCAAATACACAAAATGAAATATATAAGAATAGAAGCGAGGAAAATTGTATATGTGTGTACAGAAAATACGTTACACTATGCTACTACTCAGAAATGTATTGAGAAAAATTAGTTATAGTTTTAGTTTTAAGAATCAGGGCTGCGTACAGTCTCTGCAGATATGCGTATTTGATTATCACTAATTATGTAAATGTACTTGTACATTTGATCTAATAAATTCAAATTAAAAAAAAAAAAAAGATGAGTTTATCGTACGTATACAAAATAATACACGCGAAGAGCGTTCGTATTTTTTTGTTTTTTGTCGAGAACCGAAATTATATAGGAATGAAATGATCGGCGCGTTCGGCGCGAGGCTGCGAGAGAAAATGATTTCTATAAATCTCAGAAAGCGGTCTGCAAAAATTTATTTTGAACACGAGACTTTCGGAGGTCATATCGCGCACGTGTATAAGAACGGAACGCTATATCAACAACAAGAATCCTCTCTGTCTCCTATTGCGCTCTCTT
The DNA here is from genome assembly GCF_002006095.1 of Pseudomyrmex gracilis. Classification (NCBI taxonomy): domain Eukaryota; kingdom Metazoa; phylum Arthropoda; class Insecta; order Hymenoptera; family Formicidae; genus Pseudomyrmex; species Pseudomyrmex gracilis. The sequence goes on from NW_018020744.1 coordinate 232,555, forward strand.
TCGTATAGGGCGACATATTAATATTAATATGTCGCCCCAACGGCACCGAGCGTCCACTTAGCGTGTGAGAGTGATCGTTACTCGTGCCACGAGCCGATCCTATTATTCAATTCAACCATATATGAGACGCTATCTCCACGTGTCTCTCGTGTCACGTGTCGCCCACTAATATCATCACCAGAAAACAGTTTTTGTGATGACGCGCTTGTTCAGACCGAATTGTGTTTGTCAGTTCTTCTTCTTTCCGCGAAATATCTTGCTAAGTTTTTTTTTTTTTTTTTTTGTTTTATCGCTCTTGTATTTTACGACGAATTACGTTACATATGTATTTCTTTCTGGAGTTATATGCTATTGTGTATAAGAATCACGCGGACGAATATATTTCGTTAATATTTCTCATTGTCATAGATCCGTTTCTTGGAATGACAATTGATGAACGTGCGGCGATTGGCCAATAACGTGTTTTTTATTTTTTATTTTTTATTTTGTGTCGCCGACGATAAAAGCTGATGAATGAAAAATAACGGAACGTGAAAGAGGCGACTGACAAGACTGGGCCAGACGAGACAAACGCTTTCCTACTACGAGGAAATCACTCTAAATATAACGAGACCTAAATACAAGTTGCAGACAGCGAGCGAGCGATGCAACGCGGAGCTTCTCTCATTCTTTCTCGGCGATCCAAGAGAGAAAAAATTGCAAATTTTAGGAGAGTTGCGATTTCTACACAATCCTGTTAATATAAATATTTACAGCTTTTTTTCTTTTCGTCACGAAATCATTAAATTTAGCTACCGAACCATGCAATAAAAATCCCAAACAAACATACGTTTTACAAAAGCGTACTTCACTTTTGTTTATTCTCTTTTTTTTTTTTTTTTAATTTAACCTCAGCAGCTTTTGCCGACTTCGATTGTGCAAAATAATTGCGATTACGAATTGCACAAGCGATTCCGCGTATTATCGGGCGTGTATATCGGGAGAAATAAGTTGCCGTGTCAACGTAACTAACTAACGTTTCCATTTTGCGACAAATAAATTGTGACACGCGCGCAATTTCAAATAACGTCTGCGTTGGCAAAAAAAAACAAAAAAAAAATAGAAATTATATCGCAGCTGTGTGCGAAAAAATGAGAGTTTAATAAACCAGCAGAGATAGTCGCGACCGGTCGTCATTATATAAGTCACTGCTGCCAGCTGTTCGTGGCGTTCACCATCGACCAAAAACGACCGCAGCTCGCCAAGAAAGCCGGGTATAAACGTGGCGACGGTCCAGAAAAGTCGCCACGAAAAATACACAGTGGCAACGCACTTGTTATTCCCCTTTTTCACTTTATTACTCCGCGAAAATTCTCTTTTCACGCTCGCAAAAAAGACGCAGAAAAGCCATTTTAGCCATTCGATTAAAGTTTTGATGAGGATTCTCGTCAAAGAGAGAAAGACATGATCTATGTTTTCTTAACTCAAATATCGATGACAATAATTTGTAAAATTAATTTTTTTCGATTTACATTAGCGTGATCGATTTTTGAAGGAATTTAGTTCCGGATTTAAACTGCGGTGTTACCTGTTTGAGAAAACAAAAAAATAATAGTATAGATTAAAACTTAATTCTAGTCAAGAAATTGTGGAGCTATCTCTCGCTCGAGTTTTACCTTCGTGTGAAGACCCGAGAAGAAGGTACGTCGCGGTATCGAGTACGACGACATGTTGATCTTGTTGACGACCATTGTCATGCTAGCTAGCCAACTGAAGTTCCTGTACTCGCGATCGCTGAATACGAAGTCCGAAGTCTCGACCTTTTATCTAGTCGACGATGTAGCTCGTTTCCTCTCGGGTAACATCGACGGTAGTGACACTTGGTGCGGAGAACACGTTCGCGCCGTGTGTGTCTTTTGTCTCGTATCAAACGCACTTATCCGCACGACTCGCAACGGAACCCTGCGACCATAATCAATCCCGGTCTTTCCGAATCGCGCCGGGTCGAGAAAATCATCAGCGCCAAATCGCGCACTTGGAAAGCTGAAGCTATAGCTGGTTACTCCGGTCGCGCGCGAACATAAAACCACGTCGTACGGAGGCAATAAACAACAAGTTCCCGTTATCGGAATCCGTGATGGCGCAAAAATTTTCTCTCGCGTACCTCGCGTTGCAAAAACCTTTTCACAGTGATTTTTCACTGCGCAAAAATGATCTCGACGCGAGGGGGATTCTTGACCTGATATCTGATCCAGATATCCGGTTTTGGAGCACGTACGAATGAATCGTCCGAAGAATTCGCGTGTGCGAAAGTAGGTCGCACGCGCGCTAAGTTTGGAGATTAAATTTATCTCCAAGTTCAGCTCGCATCGAACCGAGCGACGTCGCTAATCGAAAATTGGACCAGTGTGTACTCACGAGCGTCGAATAAAGTTCACCAAATTAATGTACTCGTGTTTCACACACATCGGTTTAATTTAACTCGATTTTCGTATCTGAATCAAGCGCACCAGAAGGGTTTGTCGTAAGGTACCGAGAACCTTGCCGAGAGTTTTGTCGAAGCTTATCTATCTCTTCGGGTTTCGTATTTTGTCTTCGTGTGAAAGATGTGCCGAGTAGATGTTCGTCCCACCACTTTCGTGTTGGAAGCGCGCGAGAATACTGAAGACCGCGTCGACGGCGACGGTGCTATATATAGCCTCCCCTACCTCTTGCTTCAACGGAGTCTCCGGGTGGTTACGCGGCGGGAACGGTGGCTGCAGTGTTACCGTGACCTTCGAACCTTGGAGGGATGTGTCGAGAAACATCTCGAGAAGGGATAGAGTGTTGGTCATTGGAGACCGGACAGGTCGAACGTAGGTGGTAGGGCGATCAGAGGCCGGCCGCGAAACACAAACGTGAACGAGGATCGATCCGCCGTTCTCGCGCGATATGTCGATTCGACACAGTGCGGGAATGACCAATGTCAACTGATGGTATCAAAAGTAGAAAGAGAGAGAGAGAGAGAGAGATTGTTGCGTGTAGCGAATATTTGCGTCTCCGCGAACACGTGCGACATATAATAATCGTCGGACACGCGCAACACGGTAATTAATTAATTCGTGCCGTATAGACACAATCATTTACGATAATCGGAGAATTGAAAGTCTAAAATTCTAAATGTCAAAAAATTCATCTCGCGCTCGCAGCAAAACTGATTTATGGGACAAGTGTCTAATCATATGGTACTGGAAGTGAAAGTAGGCAGCGTTTTTTTATCTCTTCACTTGTTATCAGAAGCAAGGATCTTTAACACGAAAATAAATGAGCTACAGAAATCGTAATGTGGTCATTACGGGAGCACGTGATTAATTGGAGTGTTTTCAATTTTGCAAATTAGCGGTTATACGTAATGATATGGAGAAGAATTGCCGAATTATGCATCGGTCATCTAAATCAGATAAAGAAACGATTAAAAACAAAAAAAACTTGACAAATCACATTTTACAAAACATAATAAAATCAGACCTGTTTAATTGTGATTTGCGCGCGTTAAATTTACAATCTGTTATAAAATTCGACTTGCCTAACTTCCTGTTTTTCGGAATGACGCATATTTTATCTTGAAACGAAAGCTTTCGAACACGTGTCTCGAGCCGTACACATGTTGAATATGTTTTACGTATGTGTGTGTGTGTGTGTGTGTGTGTGTGTATATATACATAAACTTTTTGCGACGCCTGACAAAAAAAGAGACAAACGTCATCGATTTTTCACCGCTTTTCCCCGAATAGCGGACATCGTGAGAAAAAGATTTCCGTATAAATTTCCAAAGGAAGTCGATGACGGTCGTCTCTTCGAGAAATCGCGGATCCGAGGATCCGAGTAAGGAGGTCAAGGAACATACGCGCGAGAAGTAGCGTACCGGTAAAAGTATTTTTTTTTTTTTGTTTTTTTCCCGCCAGAAGACAGAATTCCGGCAGAGCGTCGCGAAATTGGAGCGGAATCGGATTTCGCGGTGGTCAGCGTTTGCACGATGTGATCGATGGCGAAATTCGGGGAAACGATTTGTAACGAATACATACAGAACAACTCACTTTATCTCACATGTGTGCGTTGAGTTTATTTTACTAATTATTAAAATAAAGAAATCTCTTTACGTCGCGCGTAAGGATACGCGTGCTTTTCAACGTTTTGCTAATTAATTCACTGTTGATTGAGGATAGAAAAACGCTATTTTTCGAGTGAGAAAGATTTTTCACGTGAAACAAAAAAAAACGGAAGTTTTGCATCATCTCACATGCAGACCTGCTTGAGAGAAGGATAAGATAAAAAAGTTGTACACGGAATCCTGTCGTCGAAGATCGACGGCGTTGAATGGCTGGTAGGCGTCGATGAATCAGGTTCGGGCGTCTCGGCGCCATTAATTTCGTCGAACGACGCACGGCGTTTTCTATTTGCAACGAACGCGGCAGAAAGAAAACGATAGGCAGCGAGAAACGGGAAGCGAAAAGGAAGCACCGCGACACGGTCTGCCTACATTTATTTTCGCTCGTGCGTGCTCGTCGAACATGTACAGGGTGTCCCGTGATCACTCACGAGATTTCTGTGCGAATAATAAGAGCGATGTAAAAAAAAAAAAAAACAATGTAAATTTTCTCGTGCAAAAGTTTGAGATGTGATCTTAGCGTGCGTTTCAAAAGACTCCACTTTTCTACTAATTACCATTTTTTGCGCAACGCACCCAAGTGCTTGAAAACGCGCGATCTCGACTCTGTAGTGGCCACACAACAGACGTAGATCCGGAATGTCAAAATCGGTCGTTATAACAATTTACATTTTCATCGACCGTACGCAGAACGATGACATCTGTTTGTCACGGGATGTGTCGAGGAATTCGCCCCGTCATTTGCTCGCGCGCGTACTTTCACCTAACCGTCGACTTTATTGTTCGAATTTCCGAGCTCCGGCGCGCGCGGTTGAAAATCAATCGGAATATTCCAGCATGAATTATTTACTCAGTGACGGGCGAACAATTACGACGAATAATTTCGTTATGAGAGAGAAGAGATCCTTCTCTACCCGAGAGAAGAGAGCATTCAGGCCTCAAGTAGGCCAAGGTCGTACTTTTTGAACGATCATTCCTCTCTTGCCCTTCCCAACTCGGATGCTGCTCGGACTTTCGATATCTTTTGTATCCGCGATTACAATTGCGTTGAAAGTATTTTGTCTTTTTTCACTCGAATGTGTTACCCGTTCGCGATTTCTCTTAAAAGGAACTAAATCTCGAGCGTTAATAATTCTCGAGATGGTAGTCGAGGAGCAAAACTGACTCTCGAAGAGCGAGATGAGAGAAGGAGGAAGACGACTGTTAATCGCACGTAACGCGTGATGGAACGCGAGAATTGCTTCTGGTGGCTGAGATAATTTGCGCCTCTTATTTACCGTGTTCTTTGGTTCTTCCCTTCCGCTCTTCTCTTTCTCTCACCTGTTCGTGTCTATTTACTTACATAATGCTTGTGCAATAATCAACCGATTGACCGCCCGCGCGCGAATTGAAAGAAAAAAAAAAGAAGGATTCAGTTCCGCCCTCCTCGTCGACGAGTTCGACGCGTTGTCGCGGTGGAGAATCGCGTTAATTCGACGACAAACACATAAAATCTCGTGCTAATGAAATCAATTAAAAAATTCGATGTAGAAGTGAATTCGTTAATGCGCTTCCATTATAAGATGTGTTTTGAAACGAAATCCACCGCTTGCTCTCAGAATGTTCGAAAGGTTAATTACATAATGAACTTATCGCGCTAGACAAAAAGTATCGTGAAACAACGACGATAGAATCGAATAATAGACTATATGTGTTATAATAGAAAAACAACAATAAATTATGAAGTATAAGAGAATACAAATGTGTCGAGACGAGGAACAGTAAATTCTCGCGATAATAAAATGCGAGACGAATCAATCGCAAACGCGCAAAAATTCTATAGATGCAATAGCTATTTTACTGCAAACAAAATGAAATCCTGGTTGAAAGTTTATCGTTCCAGGAAAGATTATTGTTATTATTAATATAAAGATTATTGTATTGCAAAGCACTGCACAAACGACTCAGCAAATATTATCGTGGAAAAAGAATAAATTCCGTTACGGGGTGTTTGTCAATCAGTTGATTTATCGAAAATTGAGATCGACATAAAACCATTTTTGTTGTTCCAGAAAAATGTTATAACTGTCGAGAGAATTATCTCACTGACCCCTACTGGCGCAATCGAATTCGCAAGATTATGCGCAAAGCGTTGCGCAAAGCTCGACATTTACGATTATTTGATCGTAATTAATGACGATATTACGAGAATGTTTTCTTTCAAACAAGATCCGGAATAATGTGTGTGTTACAATTTACGTTAAGAAAGTGTTTTTTTGTAGTGTAATTGTGAACGAGAGGACTAATGCGCGCGCAAGATATTCTAAAAATCTGTGTAATAATCCTTTTGCGCTAATATACACGTTGTGTAAACTTGAAAATTAAGTAAGTTGAAAATTAAATTAAAATTGTGAAAATTAAATAGCTCTCGCTCCGTTAAAAAATTTGCTTTGTAATAAAGTAAATTTAAATTTTAGGTTTTTATTTAAACGCAAAGATTAAAAAAAAAACCGAAAGTCTCGGCGGCGCGTCGCGTCTTTGGGGGATTTTTTTTTCGCGAGTAATTTGGCGCGAATTAATCGGAATCGAAATTTGGAAGCAAAACAGAGAGAGCGGTCTGCGTTTATAACTTCCTCGAGAGCTGGCTTGGTATTTCGCCAAACTTACGCAAACACACTGTGCCAAGCGCAACGAGTGGTCGAGTATCAATATTCGTTGCCAAAACACGCAGAGAATGTAAATGTTGTGAATCGCAAGTCGTACCATATGGCGAAAATTTTCATAATTTTCTGCAACCATATGGCTCTCTCTCTCTCTCTCTCTCTCTCTCTCTCTCTCTTTCTCTCTGGAGTTTTTGAATTTTCTACACTTTGACACGTTGCCATTGCGTTAGGCCAACAGAACGGATTCCTCTTCTTTTTCTTCTTCATATTCTTCTTCTTCCTCTTCCTCTTCTTCGTCTTCGTAAAGTGCTTTTTGCTCATCTGGCGTTAATGGTATCACGTCCTCGGCTCCTTCGGGGAAATATTCCGTTATCATTCCTTCGGCTTCCTTCTCGTTTTCTGTCGCGAAAAACGGTTCGATGCCGGCGAAAGCCAGAAAGGCTTCATCGCTGATTCTTCGAAGTATCACCACAAATATCTCGAGACCGGTTTTGTACTTCACCTTTTGCGCGATTAATTTAAAATTAATTTATTTGATTTCGACGAACGCGTCGAGTTTAGAGAATTGTATTGGTGAATTAGTGCAGAGAAAAAAAAAGTGTAACCTTGTTTTCGAAATCTTCGGGCGAAGACGCGAGACGTCTCGCGTACGGCGGCCGATCGTATTCGAACGCGCCGAAATGCTCGATAGCGTCGCGATGCAGGTCGTACGCGTCTCGCACAACGCCGAATTTCGAAGCCTCGAACTTGAACGCGCACAACGGCGGAGGAGCCGTCGGCTCCACGTAAGGATGATGCTTGTCCATGTAAGTGGGGAATAGCGTCTTAAAGACGTGAATTTTGCTTCTGGCCTGCGCACACGACGAGTTCGATATTATCATATTTATAACCTACATGCCACATGTTTTCTTTCTACAACATAAATCTCGCGTTCTTCTTAATTAACATATATATAAGTGAAAAAAATTAATTAAAATTAATTCAATGCCACAGGATCTTAAGTCGCCAACGTTCCTCTGATTTTGTCATTCAAATTTATACCTGAGGAGGCGCCCAAGCCGCGGAATGCACGCGGCGCACGTCGCCTTCAACTTCCGGATCCGGTTCGTGCACGTACACGTGTCGGCTGACATAAGACTTGTCGTCGTAAGTCGGTCTGCTCACTTCGATTCCCGCTTGCAGAAGAGGGGGCGGTTGCGTCATGATGATGCTGTAAAGATAGTTCTCAATATCGTTGATCGCGCGAATCGGGTCGTTCGGGAGACGTCGCTCGCAAGGATACTCCACCGGCCAGCTCGGATGCGGCGGCTTTCCTCTCAATCTCATCGCCATGCATCTCCCGTCGGTTAATCCTGAGAGGACCGTTCGCGGTATATTTTTTTTCTATTAATTTTTCTGTTTTATTTGTTTCCTTTTCTTAGATATCGCAAGCAAAATTGTTTTTTGATTATTTTTGTTTTTTTTTTCATTATTTTAATTTTAATCCTAGATTTTACATTTTTCGCGCGATGCACCTTTTATCAATTCGTCCGTGATGACGACGTAGCTCTCGAGAAACATCTTCTCGATCGTGTCCTCGTCGAGCTGAATTCGCGCCTCCTCCTGCACGTCGAAGCACTGTCTGAAAAGATCATGCACGAGCTCCGTGTACGGCGGGCACTGCAGTTTGTCCCGTGGCTTGCCGTGCTCGTCCTTGAAGACCCAAGGATAAAGCACAAGCGCCGTCTCCTCGCACAGCTCAACCATCATTTGCGCCATGAATCGCTCGTACTTCTCCAGTTTCTCGGCTTCTTCCCTCGCGCGTCTCTCCTCCTCCAACGCTTGCCTTTTTCATCAAGACCGTTTGGGCGTGAAATATGTGCGGCTGTGCGCGCGTTTTTTTTTTTTTTCGCACACTGCATTTTATCAACCACCACGTCGTGACGCATCGCACGATCAGTGCGAGAAAAAATCTCCCCCCGCGTCCGTTCTGACGACGTGCTCGAGTAAAAAAATTATTGCGGACCAGTTAAAGATTCAGAGTTAGATGTTTTTTGGGACCAAGTTATAAGTACTTTTAACTGTTCGCTCACAAAAGATATTATTGTTACTTCGATTGTAAATCAAAATCAAACACCTCGCGAGTTTTACAAAATCAATCGATCATCGATTGCGTGTCATCATCACCTAATAGCTTCCTGCTTTTGCCATCGGATCTCCTCCTCGGGAGCTCGCTCGTGCACACTCAACCGCCACTTGGACGCCTCCGCGCGTTGCATCCTCTTTATCTCGTCTGTCAACAGCTTTCGCAGGCGCGGGCAGTGCGCGCCGAACATCAGATTCACCATCTTGCCGTCCTGCAGGAACATCCAGGTCGGCTCGCTGCGGCCGCGGAATCTCGCCAAGTCGTCGATGTCGTCGTTTCGAGCGATTGCGTATTCCACAAGTTCGCCGCCTATCTCCATCTTGATCTTTCTGAGACTGCTCGCCATGGCGGCGCACGGTCCGCTCCAGTCCGAATAAACGTCCACGACGATCAGTCCCGGGCGAGTCAGCAACTGTTCCCATTCCTTCTCGGTGCTCACCTCGATCTGAAGAGCACCGGTCTTTTTCATGATCCTTCGCCCGCGCGAACGAAGCGATTATTTCTGAAAACGTTAACCTCACGAGGGAACAAGTGCTCTGCTGTTAACTGGCGTGAAGTGCCGAGAGAGACGAGTATACGGGGTGAAAAATAACGCTCGAGTGTTGATAACGATCTTCTCTCTCGGAGAACGGGACCTGGTCAAACGTTGCATCAGAACACTTCGTGTTTTTAGAGACTGTAAATATCCACAGTACTTCTGTTTCCGCGAATAAATTTGTGCAATTTTTTAGTTTCACATTTTTCTAGAAATATTTCTGAAGAACATTCTCGCACAAAGTCTCTATTCAAAACCCTGACAATATACAGGAGTTTCTATGCGAACGTATTTTAACCAGCTTGGTCCGAAGACCACTCCGCCGTGATGATTGATTAAACGACGACTACTACTACGTACTAAAATGACAGCTGTAGTTTTCTTTTCACGCACTCGGCGTGTTTGCAGAGAGAGAGACGCAGTTGCGGATGCAAATTGGCCGAAGCGAGGCTCGGACGACGCGCGCGAGATAACGAGCGCGTGGTTGCGCTGTCGGAGCGTGAAGAGGCCGCCGACTTGTGTTTCTCGCGCGAGTAAGGAGAGAAGCAGAGAAGATCGGGGCCGCCGATAATGTCAGCGTCGGCTCCGCGCTCTTATATGGCGGCGACGTCGTTTAGGTTTACGTCCCTAATTCACGTCCAGTCGCGATAATTAGTCCCGGGCGAGATCGCGAGACGACTCTTGACACGTCCAGAGAGCCTCTGATATGAGTCACGAAACAGACGATGCAATGATCGAATCCCGCGTCACGCTTTGCGCACACAATACCACACGTTGTCTCGTAATACGGTGAATTAAACAGAATAAATTTTTAAAAATAAAATCTATATTTGTTAAATAAATAATTGTAGTTTTTTTTTTTTTTTAACAAAAAGAGTGCGTCGCGGAGAGATTTGATTTCGTGATTTCATCGATTGTCGGAAACGCGATGATTCACGAGGAGCGCGATCGAATCGACGAGATTTCTTACTCATCTCGTTTCCAGAAATGCTCCACAATTTCGCGGGAGCGAAACCGGCGCCACTCGTAATGACATCACTTAGACCCCACGAGCGGAAGAGCGGCGAGATCTAACGTGAAAAATTGCGACCGCAAGTTACAGCGCCGTTTCCAGCGAGGATAACACGATAAGACTGTACAGCGGCGAGGATGTGTTGCGCGACAAGGACGCAGCTGGCGCTTACTTATCTTTTTGATGAATAATTATGACAGATCATAACAATAACAAATTATAAAACAAACGTTGAAATCAAGAACATTTGTTACAATTTTCGCAACTTAAAAGATTGAGGTTGTCACACGTGGCGCGCCAGTTATCGCGCCATTAATCTTCGTTTTTTTTTTTGTTTTTTTTTTTCATTTTATTCGCAGCGTCCGACAACAAAAAACACAGACCCGTACCCTACCATGCTCGACGATCCAGATTTGATTTCTCACGAGACAGCAATTTTTCGCACTCGCTCGCGAGTTCGTCGACTACCGTCGTGAGGATTCCGGTTTGCTGACGAATCGAAAACATCCGAGAATGGAATTTGCCGTGTTGTGAGAAATCAATTTGGGGTTCAATCGAGTTCATCCGCGCGCTACACAATACAATACAATTCGCCTCCTGCAAAATTGTAACATAACTGCGAGTTGCTGCGCAACAAGCTGAACTTTGCAGAATGTAATCGGAACGTGGTTTCAAAAAAGCGTGTTCGATAAAAAGAAAGAGCTCGAGAGAGCACCAAATTGTGATCTCAAATTGTTTCGAATGGCAGAAGTAAATGTGGCGTTTCTCGAAAAATATCAATTTTTTATTATTATAAAAAATAAGAATCAAAGTTGAGAAAAAACCTTCTCACGGGAATTTTTATTTAACCAATAACATTGAAAAAAATTGGTTTTACGTAACTTAGGTACATCTACTGTTGCTACTCACATTTATCGGAATAATTACAACTAATGAGTGAGGGAGTTAATAAGACATTTATGTAAAGAATTTAGCATCGCGCCGCGACTAATTTCGCAAGCGCTCGAGTCCTCGAGCGGGTCATTCGTCAATTGCACTTCGGTGTAATAATACCAAGGAGCGCGCGCGGAGAGCAAAGGAAACTCTTCTAAGCGCATCCATCAAGTTAACGATCGCGCTTCGTAGGAGTTTACGATCCTATTGAGGATCGTCGCGTTGTTTCGCGATCGAGCGCGGTAGGAAATTATCGCTACCACGACACGTCGTCGTCGTCGTCGTCGTCGTGTTCGTCGGCTGTTTATGCAAAGGGGACGGCGATGCCGCGGAGAGCTATAAAGACAAATAGTAGCGAAACGAGCCCAACGAGGTCTAATGACGGTGCATTTGCATCGGTCATTAAGAACGTCGGGAAAGTCTGACTTTGCTCGACGAACACGCCATGTAAGACCAAATGAAAGTGATGCTTATCTTGTGGTTCGCTCGCGCAACGCCACTTTCCCGCCTTCCGTCGAAATTTTTGACGTCATCTCGCGTTGATACACGCAAATGTAAAATCCCGCATCCGTGTGCCGAGCAAGAGTGGAGGAAGTGCGAGAAAAAAAAACTCTTGAAGAGTTACCCAACTCTTCAAGGATACACACCGGAATCTGCGAAACCGGAGAAAAATGACATTTTTCTCGAATCGACGAAGAAATTCATATTTTTAAACGCATTTTCCGATGTTTCCGTTAACAATTTCAGATTAATTCTGAGTTCAGATATTTGAGTTGATTTAAATCGCGACTGTCTTCCCGCTAAAACTCACTCCACCTTATCTCGTAAGATTTTAGTTCCCACGGTGCATGGTAAATTTTTTTTCGATACACTGCCCGCCTACTGACAAGATGCAAATTTTTCCCGCGTTACATTCTGCCCACGTGCACTAATTTCATTGGCTGCGCGCTTACACGTCGCGTCATTTCTCGATATGAGAAGCGCGTTCGTGGAAACAATGAAATTATTAATCGCATTCTCTCGGCAGTTGATTTCGCGATATCGGGGGTGATGCCGGGGACCGACGCGCCCACGCGCGCTCGTAAAAACTTCGCAAAATGATTCATTATTAATATCGAGGTTGCTCTTTGCGCCGCGCTAACCTGTTAATAACGCGTTCTTAAGTTACATCGTGCGCCGCTTACGTAACGAAGCGGTCTGGAAGTTGTAACTGGCGCCTAGCAAAGTGCGCTCTTCAAGATCAGCAGAGAATATCATGCGCTCAGGTTGTTTTGCATTTTATGTCCGATCTGCAAATTCTCTAATTAACTTGGAAACTGATTGTTTTAACAAAATCTGAACATTTTTCAGTCATCCGTACGTGAAAAAATATTTCACGCAGTAAGTGTCGATAAAAAAAAAAAAATATTATACGTATTTTATTAGTCGCTCGTATGTTACGTAATTGTTCAAGATTTTTTTCTTTTGCAGTTCACTGCTTCGGGAGTGAGAACGCCAACGCCTCGTTCGTATGCACATCCGGCTTGCTTTCTTTACCTCGGATCAACCTCATAAGGAGGGGGGAAATTCTCGGTACTGATCTGCGGGGACTTTCCTCGTTTCGTCAGACGAGCGAGCGAGCGACACAAATCGTGTCAAACGTGCATCGCACGATAATCGCGGATATGAGTCACGTTTTTTATGGTGTCGTGGAAGACGGCGTGTGAATACATCGGATAAAATCTGATCCTGATTACAACCGTTCTCGAAAGATATAAGAAGACAAGAAACCGTTTCACTGTTATATCGCGCGCTTTGTAAAACAATGTTAGTCCTTTGTGATTTTGTAGTGAGATAATTACGTTAAAAATACGATAAGTTTCTGTCCTCGTCGCGCGAAACCTTCGGACGATTTCTCGTTCGATCTCGTTTTTTTTTACGATGCCGTCGCGGAACCGTCGTTTCGGTTTTGAGAAATTTGTGCAACGTGTTTAAATTAATGCGTTCGAACGAACACACGCGATATTTGTCGACGATGTCGTTACACAATGCCGCGGGATAACAAACAAAAGCGCGCGCCCTCTCGACAACACACAAATAAAACTCGCGAGAGGCACCTCTACTCGTTATAAACGAATCGCCTCTTGCCGCGAGAGAGTCTCGCTTGTTAATTAACTACCGCCATTTGTCTAGCTGGAAGAACGAGGAAGAATAATGAGTGTCGGAGGGAGGGAAAGGGGAAGAGGCGTCTCGCTCCTGCGCCTTGATTAATTCGTAAGTTAAATCGTCGTGGGGGTTCGCGAAGCCTGGAGAGACAAAGGGATGATGGATAGGAATCAGGTGCTTGAAAGGTGTAGGCGGTGTATCTTTCCAAACACACAAAGCGAAAATATAAACCTTGCTCCTCCTCGGTCTTGATGTAACGCGCTTTCCAAAGTAAATTTGTGCAATAAATTAAGCGCGTGTGTTTAGAAAATTACTTGAATAATTGTCATCCGCCTTTCTCCCCGTTAAAATTTTCATTTTGCAACTAACATTGCGGACATTTAGATTCGCGAAATCACGACGTTGTTCGCGAAGCCAATCCTAATCGTCTAATTGACCGTTACTTAATCCGCGAGACCTTGTTATCGCGCTTTATCGTTTGCGAAATCGGGTGTATGTGCCATTATTACGTACCTCGTCGACAAAGTGCGCGGCACTAATGCGTCCCGGAAATAATTAATCTCGCGGGAGAGAACGCCCGTCGCCGGCGGCGACTGAAATTAATCGCGCCCGCATTCCGCGTCTTCATAGAGTCGTTTGCTTTAATTGCTGCTTGAGTTTTCCTAAGTGTTTCTCGCAATCGTAAATTGGCCGAAAAAGCTACAACAAGAAAGTAAAAAAGGACTCAATTTCTTCTAAAACGATATGACTGTGTGAAGATTTAAGTTCTTGTTCTAAATAATTTACCTCTTATCAAAATAATTAGTTTTCGATAAAACTTAGTTATTTATTCGGATTACTTAGTAACAAAAGCGAGAATGCGCAATAATTTCCTTCCTCTCGTTTCTGACAAGCGTCTCAATCGTCGCGCGCTTGAACGCCTTCGGTATGCGCCATAAGATTGTCGGGCCATTTGTCATCTTCACGCTCGGTATTTCATGCATATTCGATTACACCGCGAGTGACCGATCGTAGGTCGAGTATACAAGTTTAACCTTCAAATTATTATCGCGACGTTGCACGCAGCACGTACGCAGTTTACCGATCGCTTCAACGAAAGTAAGTTTACACGAGAAACCGAGGAAATAAGTAACATAAATAAAAAAGTGCCACCAACAATTGAGCGAAACATATCTGACATTGTTCTTTTTCTTGCACCAGCACAACACAGACGCGCACGCTATTATTATTTTTATTTTCACGTGTTGTGTCAGTGTACACAACACGTTAAAACTCTGTCACCGCGATGACAACTATTATATATGTTTTAGAAATCCTATAATACACATATATGAGAGATGCCAGAAATAACGCATGAAAATCACACTCAAAAAATAATGAGAGGAAGGAGTGGAAAAATAACATGTGACCAACTTCACGTGACCGTACTTGAGTCACGTGTTTTTAAAAACGTGACTAAAAAGTAAAGTCACGTGACTGTAATCACGTGTTCTCCACTCCTTCCTTTTTCTATTTTTCGAGTGTGATTTCCACATGCGTTATTTCTGATACTTCTACGTGTAATATATAATTTGTAAGACCATCATACTTTGTTCCGTTTCTCTGTGTGTTGACGAGTACTGTGATATTACTCCATGAAAATCTCCTCGCTTCTCAATCGCGTATAAGAGACACTACCGTGCCTCTTGATTTTTACGACATGAATCGAGAAACATCCGAGAAACGTCCAATTAGCGTCGAGATCAAAGTGACGACAATCACTATCGAGAGAATTGATTGTGATTATTTACACACACTCTTTCTGATAGGATTCACTTCGAAATTTTTGCGCAAACGCAAGTGGCGGTTGCCGATAATTTTAGATCGGTTTCGAGAGACAAGTAAGACGAGCGTGAGCAAGGCGATTTCCGCAGCGAGGAAGAAGAGCGTATTAAGCGTAATCGTCGGAAACATCAATTCTCATTAAAGTGTAGGAGACGCGTAGTGCCGCCGACACCCACCGCAATGGCGGATCGTTAAAACGTCGTACAATGTAACGCGAACGTGCTGTTCATTAGCGCTCGTGTGCGTAAGGTCAGGGCGCAGCACACTTTGACGCACGCTCCTGACGTGTCCAATCACGCCTCGTTGCATAGAATGCGCTCTATTTCAATGTTTTCTCTTCTAACATTAATACGTTATTGTCGGACACCTGTGCGAGTCGTCAGCGTCCTGAAACGAAAGGAATTCGCGCGGACCGTATAACAGGAGGCTCGCAAGATTCCCGTGGGAATGGCGGGATGATAAACCGAGGTGTGGCGCTCGGTGCAAATTTATTAGCATTTCAATGGAAAATACGTCTAAGCTCCACGCTAGACACGCACGAGGCGACTCTAAGCCGCGCGCAAAGATCGACGACGATAAATAACGTCACATGCGTCTCGTGTGCGTGTGTGTGCGCGCGCACGACGGAAGATTAGAGCAAAATATTTTTGCATGGATAACGCATAGGTGGGAAATTTGCCTTGCAGTTACTTCACAAGTAAAATAACAAGTAGTAATAGCAAGATAAATATTGTAGGCAAACGGAGGTATATAAAAATTGAAATTTTAATTTTATACCGTCACGATCTTTCTCCGAGACAACATACGATACGTTAGACTGCAATCCGATCGGTCCAACACGCGTTGCTGCTGATGCGTATGCAACATTGCATCGCGCCACACGCGTACACAGCATTTTGTGCGCGCGCAATACACACATACACGAGAGAGCCTGCTGCGCGCGGTCGCTGTAGGGGAGAATCCCTTATCTAACTCGACACATCTAACAGGAGTGTCAATGGGGCGTGTTGCGGAAATCAGCTCTTACGGAAAATCGTAACTCACGAGAAAGGATTGAGTGGCAAGCGACTCTCTGTTCCTCATAGCGTTTCTCTCCTCCGCTTTTTCTCCGCGCGAGCGCGATGCAATTTTCTTCTCAAGAGAAGTTTATGTACGACTTACTGCGCGCGACAGCGGAGTACGTAACGGTTTTACACCTTCATAAATACACGAGCGTCTTACTAAAATGTCGGATATACGCGTGCGTGCGAATTTCCGCTCGATAAAAAAATTCGATACTTCGACGTGTTCGATTTAATTTATACACGCGCAAAAGTTAAAAAAAAAAACTTGTTAGATTTAAAGATCAATTCACGAGTTTTTTTTCCGATTAAAAGATCATTTAGAATTTACGATCGTAACTGACGCGTTTATTTTGCACTCTATTTTAACTCACGTTAATAAATCGTTTTTTTAACGATTTCTATCGCGAGGACGCGCGATGCAGAAGAAAAATACGCCGCGCAATGTTGCGCATACATGTAGCTCTCGCGCGAGTCAATAAAGTTTTTCATTAGATGATTGATTGCATAATGCCGCAACAATAGTACGGTTGTTAACACAGTGGCGGCGGCGGCGGCGGTTTATGAATTATGACAGCGTTCGCGAGCAATTTCAACAAGTTTACATGCGGGGCCAAATTGAGGACAGACGTCAATTTCGCTTTCGCGGAACGCGTTCCAATTGCAAGACAAACATGTTGCGCCCGCAATTGCGATCGTCTCTCGCGAATGCAACGATTTTAACCCTCGTCGCGCGCGCTTTTCTCACGCTTTTATCATCGCGCGATCCGCGAGCGTACACAACTTCCAGATATCAAACAAGACACAGTGTGTCTTTTTTTTCAATCAACCGACTCGCGCGATGTTGAGGTACCGTCTCGATCACATCGCGAGAGGTTTTCTGGAAAAAAAAAAATTGTTTTATAGTTTAATCTGTTCTTTACGATTGTTTCGCGTGGACGCGCGTTTCTCGCCTCGGGCTCGAAATTACAAACGCGCAATAAATCGCGTGTATTTTCGCGTCGGTCGCATAATACAATGTGTCCGAAGTAATGTTGCACCGCTAAAGTGAACGTTTTACTCGCGTCTAATCGCGCCTCTACGTGCGAACACTTTAATATCGCATCTTTAGCAGCACAACGGGCGATTCTCTCGCGAGTCTCTTTAGCGGCGACGGGGGATTGCGAAACGTATAATTTATGAACGTGCCGCGGCATACGCCGGCCGTTGTTGTAGGTGGCTGCCGCTTGTATAATACGTACATGGATGTAAGCGACGGTGCAGCAACGGTACAAGCAGAGGAGGAGTGGCCATCGTTCATTGTTGCCGCAACAATGCACCGACGTTCGTCGACGACGACGACGACGACGACGATGGTGAACCGCGCGCGTCCTTGCACTCACGCGAGCAAACGAAAAAAAAAAAAGAAAAAACAAAACGCAAGTCGAAAAGGAAAAAAAAAGAAGCCAAGTATCTCGTTGTGTGTCAACATTAATCACGCGAGGATCAGAGCCATGCACCCACTATAAAGCGCGGCCCGATTACGCGAATAACGCGCTTTCTTCGCCGAATCGCGTTGCGTAATGCAGGTACACGTACGAGAGAGAGAGAGAGAGAGAGAGACACGAGCGAGCGCCAAAAGCGAACCGACCCTTGCCAAAGCGAGAGCGGTGCAATGAATGCATTATTTCGCGGCGTAAATAAATCCGTCTCTCGTCCGCGCGCACGAGAGAGTGACGCGAATGACGAATCAGCGATATAAAAATGGGACATATCGCGACTCGCTCGGTCGTCTGCGGAAAAACTAAAGCAATACAATCACTTCCGTGGACCAAGTTCGTGTCACACGAAGAAATAATATCGCAAAAAAAACGCAATAAATGTTCGCGACGAATTTCACGAATGAAGTTGTAGCGGTTGCGCGAGCGAACTTTTTAACGCGCGTTCGGTCTAGCGCGTATGTATTTTGTAGCGCGCGCGAGTGATTTGAATTACAATCTAGCAGCAGAACAGTACGCGATTTAGACGAGGACACGACATGAGGCCGCGCGCGCGGACGTTTCGCGTATATGCGCCTCTTTTCGTTGCATAACACGCACGGCTCTCCTCTCTTCAAGGTTGGGCCCAGACAGATCCAGACCGGCGGCATAGACTCGGGGCCGTGTTACGCTTTGGGAATTACCGCGCTCATTAGCGTGCGAGAACAAAAGCCCAAGTCCGCGAGGACACGTTAATGTTTCCGGTTCTCTCAGTGTTAAATTTTTTTTTCTGTCCTCTTTCAGGAGACACACAAGCTGAGTTCGAACGCGACGTTTCTCAAAAAAAAAAAACAAAAAGAAAAACAATGAGCAGGAAACACGCCTACGAACTGGTGTGACGCGAATTCGCGACCGATACAACAACAACGCCACCTTTCGCGCGAATGAATTTTTCGAGAAACAATATTTTTCGTCGGAATGTCAGCCAGAAAAAAAGAACACAAATACAGTTACTCGATAGAAAAAAGAATTTCTCGTTTATTAGCGGGTTGCGCACGAGAACGAATGGGTATAATATTGAAAACGGCAGGTCGATCTTACGAGACAGCATTGAAGGAATGAGGATGAAAAAAACAATATATGTACGTGCCGATAATAGCACACTTGCTTTTTTTTTACATACAAATTGTCACGCTGCTTTAACGCAAATTAAAGCGAATAAGTTAATGATAGTATTTATACGCGATAATTGCTCGCCATGGTCGGCGAAAAAACCGCAGAATGATCTATCTAAGCTCCGTTGCGATTGATACACGTGTTACAAAGAAACGAACAAAAACCGACGGCGATTTAATAACAACGTTCGAGAGAGATGCGGAAACACGTGGATGCCGGATTGATTTCACGCGGATCATCTTTCTCGAAGACGGGAGAAGCGTTGCTTGTTCGTCGGTAGTTCGCAATTACCGCGACGGGATAATTATCGCGACGAGGCGGAGTAATTACCGCGGGAGAAAATGCCGAGATCTGCGCTCCGATATCATCTCCCCGACAGAGATCGAGTTGTGTAATCTCAATTTTCCGCGGCGAGAATTTGCGAAATCTCCTCGCGGTCATCTTTCGCGCGAGCAATCCTCGCGGCGAGCGATAATATGTATGTGTTCACACACACACACGCGAATTGAAAATGGACAATCGCGAAACGGACGATGAAATTAAATCGCGGAAATTCTTAGCTCGCGCTCACATATTATTCATTTTCGCGCTTGTTAAATTTGCAACACATTCTTCTGTTATTTGCAGTTTGCAAATATCCGCGATAAAAAGTTTATTTTCCGCAAGTGTTCGCGAGATACAACCGCACACGTATGCGGTAACGCGCGCCTCGTCGCGTATTGCGAATTATGAATCCTGTGGACGCGAGAATCCTGTAGGCCGGTCACGACGCAAATAAACCGTACGAGCTTTTCCGCGCGCGCGCGCAGGCCGAGCCTCAAGACTCGATTCCGAAATCTGACTTGCTAATAACATTGCGCGCGGCGGCTGGTTATCGGTACGTAAGCACCCGGTACGCACATGCCAGGTGTGCTTTGCAAGTCTAATTTGGGGCAACGCGCACCTTTCCTGCGCGCGCGGTTATTAATTATAACACCGCCTTTCCCGGACACAACCGTCGTAAAGAACGCGAACACATGTTTCGAAAAAATAGAGAGAGAGAGAGAGAGAGAAAAATTGCGTCAAAATAAATTTAACGCAGATTGCGTTTAGTTTGCCAGTGTTGTTTCCGCGTGTGAGAAAGTCACTCTGACAAAATACACCGACGTGTTGTCACTTTCGTCCGCTACACATACGTAAACCTCGTCTTGTGTGAGTCACACATTCGTACGCACTCTAAGTGTTGTGCGTACGAGAGAACTCGTGCGTGCAAACGCACCGCGCAACAAAACTCGCGAAAATAATCTCTCAAATAACGTCGTTACTCGCGCTAATTTGCGTCAGAGAAAATTGCGGGAACGCGGCACCGCTTAGTAACCGGCCGAGCAAATAAACAGATATCGTATTGACAGGAAAAATAATCACAACCAATTGCTTTATGAGATTGTCTGCATCGCGCGGGCGCGCGCGCGTGAGGTACTGCGTCTCTGTTGCGTCTCTTCGACCTTGCGAAGTTGCAACAGAGTGGGCGAACGATCTCTCGTCAAAAAAAAAAAAAAAAAATACACTCGATAACTTTAGAGTAATGTGAAAAAAACGTGTTTATTAGAGAGATGCGTACGAAATAGTACGTAAAAAATTCTCAACGTCTAATACATTCTCGAGAAAAATTTATCGTCGCAGTTAGGACGACGTGAAGACGTTGTGCAAATATTTGAGTATAGCAAAACGAGTCAGACGAATCATCGGCGACGCGCGTTATGCGCGTGTACGTTTACTCACGTTCCGCGTGCAAATGCCAAGCAAATTTTCCCGGACTTACTTTCAACGCGCGAGCGCGCGCGCGCGATTATAATGGGTTTATCGGGATCTGACACAACTACTGTTACAATGTCATCCCGCGCGTATCTCATTATTCCATCTCGTTTATTTACGTCAATTATTGAATCCAGTAACTCACGGTGGTGGTGTCCAACGCGACCTGGATTGCACCGTGAGATGATTTATCGCGGGAGAGACGAGAAGAATCGGAGATAAATCATCGTGACTGCAAACTAATAGACTCGATTTTTGCGCGAGACGTACATAAATTAAAACTCCTTTTATCCGTTCAATATGTACATGATCGCGCGATAAAATCTCTAAGTGGCACTTTGTTCGCTTCTCTAATCAGCTTGTCCGCGTGCGTTGATTTTCTCTTGTTGCTGACTGTTTGTTTTTTTTTTTTTTTTGAATTAATCGCAATTCAAAAAAATCACGTTCGACGAAAATCCACAACGCGTTTCCACAAACTAATAATAATCGTGGATTAGCGAAATCTAGGTAAGGTTTGAACTAGAATTGAGGAGTTTGTAGAAATTTCACGGCGTGATCTCAATTCCCTTTATGACGTCACAGATGGCGGTGTTGACGAAACGCTTTTGTAAACGCGCCAGAAACACCGTTTTTCCGTGATTATTTGGATTCTGGCGGACGATGTTCCTGCGTGAAGAGAGCACTACGTAAACACTCTTATAAAGAGAGAGATCTTACGACTACACGAGCGAGACTCTCCTCGCACGCAATCACGTGAGCAATTCGAAAGACAGAAAGACACGTCAATGAAAGATAATTAAGGTTTTTTTTTCTGCAAAAGATCAGAGTGCGCACGTAACTTTGTAAGATGGAAAACTAATACAAACGACGAATTAAGTTAAACTATTTTGTCGTAACTTCTTTTTTTATTACGTGTACCAAATATTAACTATTTGAAAAAAAAAAAGATTTATAACTGTAATTATTCGAGTTCTCTTTGATTTCGGTTCGTTGATGATTCTCAAAAGCGAAGACGCGCACTTGACACGATAATTTGACTGGCAGCAAGTGCAATCTCGAGTGACACTGTACAAACAGAATGATGAAATGCCAGACTAATGCCAAGAGCATCTTTGTTCTTTGATTATTTTGAGCTTGGCGTGCTCGAGAGATCGAACGTTAAAATAGTCTCGCATTTTTCCGAGAAATCTCGACTGTCTGTCGTGAAAAAAAAAAAAAAAAAAACGCGTTTGATCTTTATTCGACAGACATTACAGACTATTTTTTCTTCCTCGGTTGTGACGATATGATGTTTGAAAATAATCATCTCGCTAAATTATCTAAATTACCAGCGGAGTATCTCGGGATAAAAGAAAAACATTGAGTCTTATTAAATTTTTCTGGAATTTTTCTTTAATTGATTTTATATAACTCGCCGCCTACACTTTCGGTTGCTTCTAATCGCGTAAGACATGCAACATTTGCAAGCACGTGGCCACGCTGCTTGTTTCGCAACGCACTGACGTCTTCTCAATAAGGCCAGAGGCGTGCAATTTCAATTCTGCGTCTTGGCAATAGGTAAGAAAACGCGAGATGTACGTATACCGGAAGTTCCAATGAGAGACCCGCTCGAACCCATACGACCCACGTCAAGTCCCTTGAGAGAAGCTTTACGTAACAACACAAACGGAGAAAGAAAAGCGCGAGAGGAAAAGAATTAAAGATTTATTACGTCTCCAAATAACACGCGTCAGTGTGTACTTATATTTGCAAATAGCAGAAAACTTGAACCGCTCCGAAGAATAAACATATTTTTATGCAAATTATGAACACTGGGTTGGGTGTAAAGTTAACGAAAACAAAAAAAAAAAGAGATACTTGAGACAAGACAACAGTTTTTTTTATCTGATTCCAAGAAGAACGGAGAAACAAAAAAAGCGAAAAAAAAACTGTAAGATCGGCGTGTGCGGATTTGCAACCGGTCGGCCGCGATTTAAATCGCGTCCGGTCGCCCACGCGGGAGCGAGCGAGCGTGTAGTATGCGCGCGCGAGTGAAACGAAACGGGCGAGCACACGATTTCATTCATGCGCGACCCACTTAAATTTCATTCAACGATCGGCACGGGCCTTCGACAGTGTCGATATATAACGCGTATCGGTCTGTGCCTTTCTCTCGCAATCCGGTGCCCGCAATAATCTCGAGATCGGCAATGCGCACCCCGTAAGTCGTAATATCTCGACTACTTACGTCGGAAAAAGAGCCTCGAATCACAAACAAATCTGTTGACGAGACAAACGAAATGCGCGCGCAAATAATATTCGCGAATCTTCTTTGTGATTTCTATAAAAGCGGATTACTTATTATTGTTGCACTTGTGTAAC
This sequence comes from Pseudomyrmex gracilis, assembly GCF_002006095.1. Taxonomy (NCBI): domain Eukaryota; kingdom Metazoa; phylum Arthropoda; class Insecta; order Hymenoptera; family Formicidae; genus Pseudomyrmex; species Pseudomyrmex gracilis. The sequence continues at coordinate 255,746 of NW_018020744.1, forward strand.
TCAGAGTTGACGATCGGTGTAGAATTCCAAATCGATGAAGCGTAGCTAATCTTAATCGCCGGTAATTACGGCAATAATTGCGATCGCGCGCGATCGATCTTTAGCCGCTGGCGGTGGCGGCAACTTTCGCTCTCACTAACCAAGAAAGCAGCTATTGTGTGTTGTACAGCCGCAACACCTCGGGAAGCAATATTTTCCAACCACTTTGCATAAACTATCATTGTGCAGCTCCGCGTAAGATCTCTACGGAAAATACATTCTAACCGTTTAAAATAATTACTCTCATGTTACTCTCGTCCCCGTAATTTGTCGCTATTAGCGACACTATTATTTTGCGCCCGTCCGTAATTTTCCTCGCCGATTTCTCGCGCAAATCGATCACTCCGATCTGCGTACAACGCGAACGTTCTTCGCGGTGATTAATTTTTATTCTCGCTGAGGAACACGCGAACTGTCCGCTTAAAAAAAAATTAAACAAACCGTCTTCTTGTACACGTACGAGGGTGTAAAATTATAAGTAATTAATTAAAACTGTTCATTTCCTTCGAACAAAAAGTTGCAAAGTCTTCCCACCGCGAGATTGTATATTCCGCGAGCGACCTCTCACAAGCAGCTTAAGCAAATATTAATTATTACAAAGTAAACGTAGATCGTATCGCGTCTAGGAAAAAATAGACTTCATTATAGCAAATTCTCGCGCTAAAGTGCGAGCTTGGACAGAGAGATTTATCTGATCGAAACGCGCGCGCGCGCGCGCGTTGTGTGCATTGAATGTTCAATCAACGTTGCATTAAAATGCCCGCGAGTGCAACCTTTTAAAGTCCTCACCTCTCTCATTAGCGTAATTTCAGAGTTGGCGTTAAAACTACCGCGCGATGGGAGATCGTCGTTAATCGCTATTAGCGATTATTGTAAGATATATCTCCTTGATCTCGCTTCTGAGACACATTTCTTGTTTATATAGAAAAAACATTTGCAACGCGCGCGTGTAATCTCGTCATCTCGTTATACGCGACTTACGCGTTAATAGTTACATCGGCACCCAACAAGGTCAGGATCTCCGCGGCGGCGGCGGCGGCGGCTTAAGAAGACAGAAACACAAACTCGGCGGATTAGGTCGAAGGTCGGATTACTAATCGGTTTTCCCTCCCGTCGATTTATCATCGACTCACGGCGGCGGCATAATCGCTTATCGTCGATTATACATGGACGGATGTTTACAAACTGCTGAGATAATTTCACTTTTCTTCTCTGCGAGATGTGTGAAAAAGTCTATTTGACGTTGATTAATAATACGCATATTCGTTCTCTACACACTACCGTAAAAATATATTATTATACGAAGTATTAAAAGTATTATTATCGACGACAAAGCTTAAAGTTCGAGATACGTGTGTGTACTTATGTAACTTTCATATGTACATCTTATTCACGCTTACGGAATTAGAAACGTAATAAAATCGATTTTTATGATTAATGACTTGAGCCACTCTCGTGTTTTGCGAATATCGTTCCCTCGCGAGCAATCCCGCCACGCTAAAATGTAAAATTCATTAGTTTTGCGCTAACGTTACGTTTCTCGATGACGACCGTAAGAGAAGTTCTTGTCTATTAAAGCCGACATTTTCATTCCGAATCTCATAAATAATTCAAGGCGCCGCGGGCGCGCGATCTTTATTAGTTTCGCGTGAAAAAAGAAACGGAAAAATAATAAAACGATGAAAATATTGGCCAAGGCTGACGACGACGACGCCGCCGTCGCCGTCAGGCGTGGGCAGACAAGCACACGTTTGCAACGATGAAAATGCGCGCTAATGACGCACCTCACCGACGCCGGTAATTGCCGATTTTTTTTTGAAAAATCGTTACGATCGATCTGCAGCGATCTGCGTAATGTCGGTCTGATCGCGGAGAAAAAAAAATCGCGAACTCACGCGCGTTACTTCTGTTTATTATCGCGCGCGCGATAACGAGCGCGTCTGCATTTCTCGAATCGATCGTTTCGCTCGGGATGCTGCATCGACGTAAAAATAAGCGAGCCGCAGAAACTGCGTTCTACAAGGTATCATTTTCACATGGAACACATATACAAGAAAAAAAGTGCAATAAAAATTTCCAACGTTTGTAATGCAGAATTATCGATCAATTTGCAAGACTTGTTCGACGTTCAATCGTTATCGATAATCTGTCCGGCGTGGAGAAGTTATCGCGCGAGAATACAGAAAGTGCAAATTGACTGATTGACTTTTTAATGACAAATCGCTGCCGGATTTTTGAAAAAACACGTCCGCGCACGCGTGCGGATTTACATATCCCGTTTAATTGGATATTTCAAGGAGAACGTAAGCAATATTGCACGTGCTTAATATTTCGCTCGATTGTAGTTTGACATTTTACATTAAGAACGTGCTTATGTAATATGTTTCTCAATAATTAAAAGCAAGATTTATTTATATAAAAACTATGTAAAAAGTATATTTTATTGCCATTAAATTTTTTTTAACTGAGCAGTTTGTCAACTATTGTAATGGGACTATTCAATCTTAACGTATAATCTCAATCGTGGAAAGATAATTAAATCGTAAAAAGAACAGCCGTGTTATCGAATATAGAGCTGCGCGATGAGTCATGAAACAATATTCGGCATTTGTTTTTCTATCGACTTAAACAAAAATATATAAAAGAGCGTTCTCCGCGTTCGTGTGTGAGAGAAAAAAAGTCAAATACTGACACTGCGGTGGAATAAGTGCGCGTTTGAGTTGTCGCTCTTTTCTTTGACTCATCCGGGATTTTCCCGAATATTTATTATTTACACGACCAAAGTCGGCTTATCAATCGCACGTAATCCTCAAACTTCGATAAGGCCCATCCCTTATTTGCAGCGTTCAAACAAGATTTTTCGATGTAACAAAATACGCGCCAGATACATTGCACAATTAATTTCCGTTACTCAGACAACTGTTTTTTTTTTCTTTTTTTTTAATAACAATTTCTAAAAGACAATGTTATTAAATGTATTGAAATTTCTCCGGAAAATATTTTGCTTTGTAATTTTTGCAGAGAATGTTATTTCGAAACGAACAATTGTGTGAATAATACCGAATATGGAAATCGAACAGATTGCGCCGGAGTTAAAATTATATATTTTGATACGAGCTTCAATGCGAACACGCAAGTCGAGCGAACGCACGTCGATAAAGCACCGTAAAAATGTGTTCTATCTCACGCACGAACGACGCCGATAAGTCTCCCGCGAAGGTGAAAGGGAACTGCATGTTTGTGAAGCTTATAAGAAAGAGAACCGGTTCCCCGTCACGTTCACACAACGCGCGCGCGCGCGCGCTTACAATTGTTGCATAAAAAAAAAACGGTCTTTTATTCGATTTCTTCAAGCAATCTCGTGATTGTCGAAAAGCGCGCACGTATGTGTTCAAACGTGAGAAAGAATCAACTTCTCGAGAAAGAAAACTCGTGATATATATCGCCACCGTAAGGTGGCGACTTTCCAATGTTTCTCAGAAAAAAAAAAAAAAATAAAATAAGAGACGTTACATACCAATCGATTCCTGTAATTGAGCGGAGTATCGTGGCCGGCGTTTCTTCGAAGCTGCTTGACAGCCCGCGGTGGCGCCGTGGTGCGCATTTTGACTGTGATTTCAAAATCTTCTTTCTTCGTCAAATCATTATCACTAAAATATACCAACACGCGGATTCACCGTCGAATAAAACAACGCGCTTTTATTATTGCCCGCGACACATCCTATGCGTACTACGGACGCAAAAAGAAAAAAAACAAACGGCAGTAGAATTATCGATCGGCGACACGAAAATAATTAGTCGTGGGAGGTAACGCGGATGTGTATCGAGTCACTGCGATAAAAAAAAGTGTTTTCCGTGCGACGCGTTTTGCAACGAAATTCCACTGCGCGTTCTTTAATGCGCGAAGGTTAAATTCACTGATTAAGTATTTCCGACAAAAGACAATAGCGACGAGACGGTCTTATCAGTAGCGACGATCCCCCTACCCCCTCTTATCGCATCGTAATTCGAAGTGTCTCGTTCTAGACACTTCGCGCGTGGTTCGCACGAACGCTTGTTTTGTTGTTACGTCACTCGACTATAAGGTCACCGGCTCTCGGTTTTGCCGCCACACACGACTCACTCGTCCATCACGCTCAACGCCGTGACAACACTAGCGGTTCCTCACAAGTCAAAAACAATCCGTTCCCTCTCCGCGCGCGCGCGCGACGCTTACTTCACGCCGATTTACCGACGCGCCGGACGCGGCGATACCTTCGCGCGGTACCACCTCGCAACTGGCACGAGAAATATATCGTCGTTTTTCCGCAGCGATAGATACACTAACGAACCTCTTTCTTTCTTTCTCTCTCTCTCTCTCTCGTCGACAACGATGAAGCGAACTCTCCTCGATCGAGCGAATCGAAACGCGAGAAGACGTCGACGAACGGATTTCGCGGAGCCACGTGACGTTCCGCGGCGCGAACAAATTCGTTGTCTCAATGTGGCCGCCGCCGGTGCCGCACTGAAGCTTGCACTCGACCGTGTGTGCTAAGGCGCTGCTCACTTTCGATATATCTCGAAGGCATTGCATTCGAAACCAGCTTCGGACTCTTTGGCGCCCGCACGACGACGAGCGTCGCCTACGTTGGCGCCGACGCGACCAGCATCGCGAATGCGAATAATTAGAGAAAGAGAGAATGAGAGAGAGAGAGAGAGAGAGACGAGCGCGCGTGTGTTTGAGGAACCGTTTGGAATATTCTCTCTCTGCCGATTGTTCTCTGTCACGGGAATTGAGTTTTTTCTTCATCGAACGCACACGCTCGGCAAACCGCGAGAAAGATAATGACAATTTAATTAAATCGATAATTGATCGATGAATTAATTAGCATAAAGTGCGGATGTGTGATATAAATTATTCAAAATGCATACAAGTACAAACAACGGTTGCTGCTCTCCGTTGCGTCTCTCTCTTGTGTTTCGCAAGAATCTAAAAGAAACTAAAAAGATTATTTAGATTCGTAATTTACGTCATATTGGTCACCCTGCGCAATCTAGTGAGCATCAGTTCAGGAAAACGCGCCGCGTGCACCATCTGTCGTAATTTCGAGTCGATCGGTTTCCGCGGCGGCCATTTGCCGCGAAAAGTACGCGAGAATTTGCGGCGGATTTGCGTTAAAATTTTTGTTGTAAATAAATCGCACGCGTTGTTATGCCTGTCGAAAACGGCTTCCGTACGAATTGATCCGCGCAACGAGAGAAACGCAACACCATCACAGGTATTTACAAATTCCACACGACCCCCGCGTATGTTTACACACAATACATTTCTTTCTCTCGTTTGCCAACAACAAATTAAGTTCTTTGTAAGATCCGCGATTTGTATCGCCGTTTCTCGTTTCGTCTCGTTAATCGATTCGAGATCGTAATTTGCCGCGTGTTGTTTTTTTCTCCCGATCCCGTGATTGATGCTAATACTCCGCGCGTTTTTCCTTTGATCTTTTGCCCCGGCGTTGCGCGCGAATAAAATTACAGCGCAAGAAGAGTGTAAATATTTTTTGATTGAACGTAATTATCTGAGAAAATTTCTTCTTTAACTTGACTAGACGTAAAAGCTTGTATTTTTTATATTTTTTTTTTTTCACAATTGTTTTATTTTCTTAAAATCGGTTGATTACCGTTGGGTTTTCTAATATAGTAATATAGTTACAACATAACGCACACACGTACACATACAGTGTTGTGTGATTATTTTTAGACCCAACATCTGAGAATATCTGGGAAAGTCGTTCCGCGTTTAATTTCTCATCGCGCGTTCTTGCACAGCGGAGCCGCATTCCGCGCGATTGCTCTCCGCAGCATGTGCTGACCTTCATGGAAAATGTGCTTTAGTGCCGCTATTAAGTTAGGTATTCTTAATATTCGCAGATAATAACGCGTAACGTCCAAGATAAAAGGTGGAACTCGCGTTCCACCAAGGATTGCACGACGCCGCCACATTCCGTTCGACCGCGATCTGCGAGTATTCAAGGCGCATCAGAAGAGGATAATAATGGGATGATTTATTGCTTAACGCCCGGAGACAGCGAGTTTTGTCTGCGAGAAAGCTCGGACACAATAGACGTAGCGGAGAATTGCGTAACTCGACACATATAACACAATACGAGAGTGATTATGCAGATGAATAAAAGTGAGTAATTATTTTGCGAAACAATTAAATTCTACTCCTTTTTTTTAGAATAGATCAACATGTTTTTCCTGTTTGTTTTTTTTTTTCTAATCTAAACATTGCATTTTGACAATTTCTGTCAACCAATTTCCACTACTGTCACAAAGAACACTTTACAACGCTGCGCACGATGTATCAAAGTCTAATATTGACTGGCAATGTCGATTAATTACAAAAAAGCCGCGCTATCGCGATAAATGCGAAGCCGAGAATTAAACGTGCACACTTTCGCCGCATCGAGAAATAATAAGCCTCGAAGAAGCGCCTTGACCTTTATATATGCGTATTAAAAAGAAAAAAGAAATCGGCTTCTCCGACAAAATATTATTCAAAAAACTTGTTGACAATCGAAAAACTTGATCCATCTCGGGTTTTTAAGAATTGTAAAAAAAAACTTGATACACTGAAACAAGTAAATAATAATAAATTTAATAAGGTGTACAGGAAGGGAAAAATAACTTTTTTATGTTTCGGAGAATTTTGTTTTATAAATGTAGAAGTGTGTCTAGGAATCTCTCTCTCTCTCTCTCTCTCTCTCTCTCTCTCTCTCTCTTCTATTATATAAAAATTTTGATAAAAATGAATAAAAATATTATACCCACGTCTTGATAAAAGTGAATAAAAATATTATATCCAATTATTATTCACTTAGAATAGTTGCTGGACGAAAATTTTTCTGCTAAGAGAATGTCGCAAAACTGACACAACACGGTTTCGAACACAATAAGCACTAAATATCATTACTATATCATTCACGTCGTAAATGCGTTTGCGTGCGCGCGCGCAAAAAGAAGCGTAATGCGATTGTAAACCGGGTTTATCGCCGTACATTAAATTTCCTCACGGTGTCACAGTGCATTAATGGAACATTTATTCGAAGCTATAATTGCCCGCGAGAAAAAAACCAGCGGTGAAAGCAAAGATTGTAACACACGGCAGGCGATATATTATATAATATATCGTGTGGATTTTTTCCTTTCCTCTTTATTCGAAACATCGCGGATTGAGATTTTACAGAAAAAACATGAATAATATTCATATCTCGCAGAGAAACACACAATGTGTCTTCGAAATCATTCATATCGCTTTGGTTACGACGCACCGCAATATCAAGGCTGTAAAAATGCTGCGAACAATGATTTTAGCGTTTCATAAAAAAGACGAAACAATGATAAAAACCGCATTTTTACTAGACGACATTTTTTTCAGTGACAAATTAACGCACATCGAGCCGCGTTATTCCCGACGCCGCCGCGAAGGCCGCGTGCTCGTTCCGTCGTGCACGCAGATATTGCAACAGTGGCAAAATGTACGATATTTATCGTAAGGAACGCGAAGAAGAAAAAAATCCAAGTCTCTCTCCCCCGATCGATCACCCGTTTCTTATCCCTCTTTTCATGCGCGTCCGTTTTTCCATCGCGCGCTTGTCGTGTGTAATAACGTCGTGTCTCCTTATAAAACGCGCGTTTTTCCTTCGCATGTCGATAGATATCTAACACGACGCCGATCAATCGATTGCGCGATCGATCCGCCGCTAACTGCCAGTGCGCCACCGGCGGATTCTTCTCTTGTCGTGAAAAAGAAAAAAACTAACGAGCTTTGAACCAGTGACCTTTAAACACGCACGTCCTTCTCCACTTTGGAGAAAATCAGACGAGACTGTTCAATTAACACGAAGTTGTTAATTGCTCGAGAGCCGTGAATATTTTATCGTATATGCGATAACTCAATCAATTTTCATTATTTTGATTTTTTAGAGACGTTGCAAAAATATTTGCAAAACAATTAACACAACCAGCTTCGGAGTGATTGAAGAGAGAGGATCGCGCAAAATATCGCGCGACGCGATTTCGTTTCGACCGCATAGAGATAAGCAGCATTTGAACGCGCATTTGGCGCTAAATTTGGGACACGGATACGCGCGTAGATGTTTGAATTCTCTCAGAGATGCGCGCAGTATGTGTCCGAAAGTGACAGCGTGCTGCCATCTTTTACGTGCATCAGGAAACGTCGACTCGCGTTATCAACGGTTATCGCGCGCGTATCATATTCGATAATCAATTGCATGTACGTACCTTTTTGTTGCGATACGCGCAGCAGGACGACGCGTTGCCCATGATTCCCGGTGGCCGATCGCGACGGCGATTTCGATATCACCATGTCAAGCCGCCGCAACTCGTCGATCTGCGTCCCCCAAGGCGTCATTCGGCAGCTTCTCGTTGTTCGTCGCTTCCCTCCTCACAAATCTCGTCCTTGTCATCCTGACCGCGCGCGCAAAAACCTGTCCCGTGAAAGTTGTCGTTTGTCAGCGTCATTTTTTTTTTTTTTTTGGCCAGAACTCGTCAAAAAGTCGGCTCTTTTTCAACATATTCAATTGCTATTTTTCCCCAACGATTTATTTCGCATATTATATGCATAATCATTTCTCTCTCTCTCTTTCTTGTACATTAAAAATTCGTATTCTCACTTTTTTTTGTCGCTCGTCGAAAATTAAATTCCACGCGTGTTGCACACAAAGTAGGTTAAAACGATGAAAAAATGCCGGTTGCATTTTTCTGCCGCCGGTCGAAGTGCGTTCTCAATTAAGATTTTAATCGCGTGGATAATTGATCGCGCTTGCAACATTTTAATTAATGTTCACCTCAAGTCGCCTCGCGCAAATCGCACTATTTGTCTTAATATATTCCGCGTGACGCGGTTAAAAGCAGTTATCTCCTCTTTTGGTGAAAATTGTAGATCACGTAATGAAGTTAAATTAAATACAGGATTATTTATATGGAATTTTAATGCTGTTACGATAAAAAAAAATAAATAAATAAAACAAATACACAAAAAACTTCGATTCTTTTTCACGGCGTATTTTAGGAATTCGCAAGTCACTTTGCGATCGTGATTTTAATAATTTGTATTGATACATAATCTTGCCAGAAGGTTTTTCTCGCAATGAAAATAGAATATGACGCGCGCCGCGCGAGCTTTTTTTAGATTACTCAAAGTCGTACTTGTTCGCCTTGCTTGATTAAAAAAAAAACGTCATGCTTATTACCCCATAAAATATTCTGTGAATATACACATACTCCGCGATTAGTAATGAAAAGATCTTCTTTCACACGTCTTTGAGAAATTACTTACCTCTAGATGATTTTTCTTGCAGATTCTTCACTTTTCAGCTGACATTTAATTTGACAAACTTTTTCAAACGAGAAATTTATTCCTTGAAGCGATAAACAATGCAAATATTTTTTTCTCCTCTCTTTTGAGAGAAAGAAAAAAATTTTTTTTTATTTTGCTTCAGCGAATAAATTTCTTATATTTGTATGGTTATATTTTTTTATACTCGAACGCCAAACTTGTGTACGATACGATCCATGTACGCAAAACAAATTTATTATTTGTGTTTTGAATTACGACCGATCCATCTGGGATCCCACGTAGCGAAAGGTCACGTTGGAAATCCGGTTGATAAAACAATCGCGATTGGCGGTTCGATCGTTCGCGTTGACTTTTTAGAGATACGCGCGCGTGTTCCGCGCGACTTGGTTCGCGATAAGACACGCGCGTATATCGACGCAAGCACGCGTCCCGACGCGATGCAGCGACTTCCGAAAACTACCGGTCAAATTGTCGGAAGATCCTGGTTCACAACGGAGCAAACGTCCACGAACACGCGTGCGTATTTTGGCGTGCGCGCGCGAACGAGCGAGCGAGCGAGCGAGCGAGCGCACGGTACCAATATCCATACTGGCGAGTCACCGCTTTATTTTCCATCGTTACATCACTGTCGTCGGTGGCTTCGCTTCGGCGGCACGTGGTCGGTCCCGCAACACTCTTGATCTTATCGTTGCGCGAACACACACTTCGCGAAACCATGCACGGCGGAATATGCATAGGATGCAGATTACGCTCCGACGCGATGCAACGCGATCGGGACGCAGTGTGTGTTGCGTCAAAACACACGAGGCCGAGGTAGTTTTGAGTGTTCAAAGTTAGATTTTATACACTTTCTTTCTTCGTACTTTTAGTAACCAATTTGAATTAAACAGAATTATTAAAGAAAGAACTGCGTGTTTGTACACATATACATATACATATATGCGCACATATGCGTAATGCATGCGTTTTGATAAAAGTGTATAAATTTCTTTTTTAAGTGGCAGTATCGAGAAACTTACACAATTACTTTTAATTTATTTATTACAGCTACGTGGAAGCAAAAAACTTGTTTCGCAAAACTTTCACTAAAAAAATTACTTGTCCGTTGTTTTTAAAAAAAATTAAAATTATATGATATTGCATCACACACGTCTTCTTATAACTTCGACTTTATTTTGTGCGTATTTTATTTCGTTATTTCATTTGATACTTCACTACGATTTAAAAGATGTTGATTTGAAAATTGATGTGCGACTGTGTAATAAATATTATAAAAAAATATTGAACTAATGCTAGAAATCAAAATTACGCAATAAATGAATCTTATTTCGGTATAAAGTTGAGAGAAAAGATATATATCAAGATTAATTACAAAATATACTGACCAGCTACTGTATTTTCAAAACAGCTCCCGACGCGAAGAGAAGCGCAAAACAGCAGTGGAACGTATGTACCGCATGTGTTGCGCTCGCTGCGCTACTGACGTATTATTGCGCTCTGCGCTACATCTCGCGCGCAGAGACCACGTGCTCGGTCGTAAACACTGTCTTACGTCAGTCTCGAGTTGAAAACTCGTTTCGTAAATGAAAAGACTTCGACAGTTTCGCGAACAGAAGATCGATTTACGTTTGCATTACGCGGACGAGCTATTTAAACAACACGTTTGACGATTAACAGCGAATTGTTGTTCGTGCTACATTACGTTTGACATTGTGAATTGGATCGATTTAAATTCGTGAAATTCTATTGAATCTCTGTTTGATTAATATCAGTAAATAAGAAAAGAGGAACAAGGAGAATGAAAACGGAAGTCTAGAAAAAAACAGAAAAGAGATTTTTGTTCTGTAAAAACATTTTTTACAAGAAAAACGAACTGTGTATAAATGCCCTGTTTATAAATAGACAAAAAATACTAATATATGTAAACTGATCGTTTTTCTCATTAGCTTTCTCTAAACGCGATTACCCGAGCATTACACTTGTGTTTAGGTGTTTCGGAAAGCAAAGATTACACGCGCTTTTCCGCCTACGTGCAATCTCTGCGACCCCGCTTCTCCTTATCGTTAGTCAGTACTGCAAACAGTTTCATTAGATCTTATTATTTGGTTCTCTATTGTTATCCGAGCGAGTATATGTGGGTAAGTAAGCTCATGCGGTTTTAACCGGCTGACTTATGGCGTCCGACAGCACGCGATTAGAATCTGCCGCGCGCGCGCGTGCAATTGCTCGACCTGGTGATTTATCGTCGGCGTGCGCGACGTGTCGATTGCTGGAAAATTGGAAAATTATGACGATACGCATATAGAACGTCCCAGAAACGATTAATCGTTGATTCGAATAGGGATGGGAAGCACATGAAAGAGACACTCTCGTGTTTTTTTTTTTTTTTTTTTATCAAAACATGTATAACGATTTATTGAGGATCTATCCAAGCATGTTAAATTTCTTGAAATGCAGGTACCTACCTATATAATCTACTCGCTAGAGTGTTACATTAGACGCGCAATATTACTCGAAAAAATTGACCGCACGTACGGTTCGTAATCTAATTTAGAGGGAAAACTGCAATTTTTGCGGAGTCGCGTTTTTTCTCTCTTGTTTTTTTTTTGTTTTTCTTTATACGATACTCGGCGCTGATCTATTTTTTTTTTTTCGCCGGCACGATCGACAACAGCACGCGTGTGCGAAAATCGAAAATTGGCGACGACTAAAAACGACGATGCTTGGTCGCCTAAGTGTAGTGGCACTTGCTATAATATAATCTGTACATTTACAAAAATGCGACTTTGTCTTTCCCTTTGGTCAATATCGCGGAAGGAAAGGAACAGTCTTCATCAGCTTTTTTTCGCATTCGCGAAAAAAAGAACTTGCTAATGTTGCGTTCATACCGCACGATTTTTTCAAACGACATCGTGTCCAACAAATTGATTTTAGTGAAGTACCGATTATTTTAGTGCGTGTTTACTAGTTAATAATCAAAAATATAATTGAAAATAATGTGTAATTAATGTATGTACACAATAAGTATTTTTTAATTTGACAAGACACACTTTGTGATCGGAACGCCGATGTGTTCGATATATCGTAATGAATATCGTAAACGATATCGTGACAAAATCGTGTTGTACATAAACGCAATTTTATTACGAGATTGATCACCGATCACGATCGTGCCGGGCGCCGCAATAAATCTGCGCGCTCGATCAGCTTACAGTAGTTTTGATTTCCAGTCTTCGGTGCTCTGTGTTTCTTTATATATGAGGTGGTCGTTTCGTTTTCTCGTTGCCGGTTTCAGTGTGTGTTTATTATTCGAAGACCGAATACATTATTTGCGATTTACCAAGTGATTAAACTCTCGACGAATTGAATATTTAACAGACGTTTACTTTTTTTTCACAATTATATATTGTGTAATATTAAATTATCTGTTTAATTAATTGCATCGAATTTGTTTGGTTTAAATATATATATGTAACGTATTTCTCTCTTTGTCATATACTATAATAATCTGTACAACATTAAACACACACACACACACACACATACATACACACATACGCACGTACACATTATGATTCTAAAACACGTAACAAAGAGGGAAACGATATATTTTATTTTTTTGAAAATGAAAAATACACAAAAATAATTTGTCGAAAAATTTTCGAGAGTTAAATTCGACTCGGTAAAACTTCGAGTTGCCTCGCTTCGAAAACTTCGCTCTTTGATTTCATGTCATTCGCGACGCGACTCGCAAGTGACTTGACTCGACTCACAATGGTCGATAATCCAAAAAAGGCTGGAATCGGCTACACGATTTCCCGGTGGTGAAGTTCGGCTTTCTACGGCAATGCATGTGCATATATCGAAAAGTATCTCGACCGTATCAGGTCAACCAACGTTCAAGAGAAATGAGCTTGTCCGACGAATCGAACAACGACGAAGGGCAGTTCGCGTTTCGATAGCTTTATAATTTTATATCTGCTTGATCAGAAGTTTATCTCGGATAAATGTGAGACGCGTCGCTCGATTCGTCGGAATCGAGCTCTCAAATTCGATATCGTTAGATGTGACTTCTTCCACGAAGATTTACTACTAGTACCAGAAGAAACAAGTGTCAGAGATCGATTTCGTTATTTATATTTTTGCGACATATCGAAATCAGTTTAAGTATAAAATAAAATTAATAGAAATTTTATTATTTAAATTGTGAAAGAGATTTTTCCTAATTTCGGCAATTTGTTTTTCAAAAGTTTTGGAACGAAATAAGGATTTGATTTAACAAAACCGGTCCCTGGCACGTAGGGTGCGTAGACATATCTACGACATGTGCACGACAAATTTTCAACACCCATCGCGATCGACGATCAAGACAACGTCAAGTTTTTTTCTATAAAAAAAGATCGGTAAATGCAGTTCCCACGAGTACTTAAAAACAAAATTGATACACGATTATTCGTCACAAGAAAAACGAGACGTGATTTCGATCGCCGTAGGTGACACACAAGATCTACTTAATTAATGTGAAAGACACGATTGAATCTACAGTGTTTGAGCGATCGATTCCGAGAAATTCGAAAATACTTCGTTAATTCTTTCAATTCGATGTTATTTGTGCTTTAAAAGTATTAAATCTCAGATTAAATAATCACACACACGCAATTTCCTTATAATTTTTATAATTAAACTTATCAACTAAATAATTATCTAATTTTTTATACACAAATACTTTTAATTATTATTATATGTTGCAAAAAACTTATATTAAGCGCTACATTAGATGTGTCTTTAAACTAAAAAACTTAAATAAGAAATGATTTTTACGGGGATGGAAACGGAATTGTTTGAGAAGCGCGCAAAAAGTCTGCGCACCTCTCCGCAGAATCTCGAAATCGATCGTCTCCCGATCGGCTCTACACACCATTACACGGAGAAAAAGGCTGATACAAAATCTATGTTCAATCAGAATCGACACATACAGATAGAATAAACTGCATTTAAATCGTTATAGATAGTATAGCGATTAGCAGTGATTGGTTGCTTCATCCCTTATAGATTACGTAGAAGTAGAACTGTGATAGGCATCGACGTTTACATTCTTACTTTTTTTTCTTTACAATTTTTCATCTATGTACACTGAGTTACACTGCCTTGTCGTCTGTGACAACTTGTCAAGTCTTTTATCACGATGTGTGTGTGTGTGTGTATTACGTTTGTAGTCTACGATGTTGCAATATATCGAAAGATCGGTACGAGACGAATCTCGTAATTGCTCGCTCGCTTGCCAAAAAGAAACACTCATCAAATAATTATCGTTGTTGCAATTACACAGAGTGTATTTCTAAATGTTGTAACCCTGCTTTGTTAATATATATTTTTTTTCAATATGATAATGTCTTGACGAGTTTTGTACTGCGTCAGTATAATAATAATAATCACTTTCAATCATTGCAACAATATTTTTTTCGTTTCAAAGATGCAAAAATTACGGCGAATATCAGCCTCTCTACGTACATCTATAGATACACGCTAATGTACATTTTACGTTTTTTCTTGTGTCGCCTCGTCATTCGGCAATACAATATATACTTGTTATGTTACATGCTCCCCCGCTGTGGCCACCGTCTTTCATTTATTGCACGAAATATTTTTCTCTTTTGAGACTGTATAATAAATCGTATCTTCGCGTGACTTCAATTACAATCGCAAAATATTCGCGAGCGACTGAAATTCGAGATTCGCCTCGAATCGACTAAAGGAAGAAAAACGCCATTTAATATGTCGTACATGAGTGTGTGTGTGTGTGTGTGTGTGTGTGTGTGTGTGTGTGTGTAGATAAACAGGCTGCCATAATTAATCGCGTGTTGTACAAATGAAAATCGAGTCTGAAAATTAAGTCGCTCGCGGTTATCAATCATTACTTTTTTTTTACTACACAACACAGGCGTGCGCTACGCGCACACTATTATTGTTTTTATTTTAACGTGTTGTGTCACAGTAAACGCAACCTGTTACCGTGATGACAGATAGTATATACGTCTTACAAACCATATAATACACATATGAGAAAAATAAAACTCGAAAAATAATGAGAGGAAGGAGTGGAAAAACAACACGTGCCTAAAGTCACGCGACTTTACTTTAGTCACACTTTTAAAGACACGTGACTAAAGTATAGTCACAAGACTTTAGGCACGTGTTGGTTTTCTATTTCTTTTTCTATTTTTTGAGTGTGATTTTCATGCGTTAATTTTGACATTTCTCATACGTGTGTTATATGATTTATAAGACCGTCATGCTTCGTCCCGTTTCTCTGTGTTGGCGAGTACTGTGATATTGCTCTATGAAAATCACCTCACTTATCAATCGCATGAATTTCGTATATGAGAAGCACTACCGTGCCTCTTGATTCGTACAAATCCCCCCAGAAACACATCCGAAAAACATCCAATCAGCATCGAGATAAAAGCGGCAACAATCAATATCGAGAGAATCGATTGTGATTATTTACGCTTTTTCTATAAACTAGTATATACGTCATACAAATCATATAATACACATTAGAGAAATGTCAGAAATAACGGATGAAAATCAAAATAAAAAAATAATAAGAGAGAAAAGTGAAAAAACAACACGTGACAAAAAAAGTAAAAAAAAGAATATCATATATATTATATATAATATTCTATATATAACACAAACATATATATAAATTATATACGGTATATATATACCGTAATCACGTGACCAAAGTCGGTGACCTCGCCGCGGTCGCGCGGCCGAGGTCAGTGACCCCCCCCCCCACCAAGGCCGCGCGGCCGAGGTCAGTGCCCCGTCAAGGCCGCGCGGCCGAGGTCAATGACCCCGCCAAGACCGCGCGGCCGAGGTCAGTGACCCCGCTAAGGTCGCACGTGACCGCGACGAGGTCACTGGCCTCGGCCGCGCGACCTTATTGTAGTATGTACATAATACATATAATACAATATAAAGTATAATATTATGAAATATAATATTATATAATAAATTATATGTATAATATATATTATTTAATATTATACATAATATAAATTACAGTCACGTTACTTTAGTCACGTGTTGTTTTTCTCCTCTTTCTTACTCTCTCTTACGTGACTTTACTTTAGTCACGTGTTTAATTTTCTCCACGTATACGACAAACTGTCAAAATCGCTTTTCTGTCACTATTTACTCTATCGATTTTACCGATTCGATTTAATCTCGACTCAACTCGATCAACTAACCAACCAATCGGCAACGCGCAAAAGAGGCAACAATAGATGCGATAGATTCGACTCCAAAACGCGCACTTTGCGATACACATGGAGTTTTTTTATATAGGAGGATAAGAAGATAAGAAGATCATTGACGTTATTCAAAGAAACATAGCGAAAATGTTGTCCTCGTAAATGCACTTGATTTTTTAAGTAAAAAATCAACTGGAGCTATTCGATACACATTTTTTGTGAAACTCGGTTAATTATCGGGCAGTCCGTGCAGTAGAGCACGTGTGTGTTGTTGCGTGTTTCAGAGTGTATAATGTAATGTAGTGTCATGAGTATACATATATACCGTATGTGTATAAGAAGGCATTGCCAGCAGCAGCTTTTCTAAATTATTAGTTACTTTGGCCGTTTCTGAGTTGGGGCCCGGATCGCGGGCGCGGGTGAAATTTGCAAAACGCGCGCCTCCTCAGATCCCTCCCTTCCCTTCTCCCCGATGGACATGTTGCACACACATATCGACTAACTCGTAGAGGGACAAACGTTCTACGTTATAATACAATTAGCGTCGACACCGTTGAGAAGAAAAAACTCGTTTAGACGTACACAAATACGAGCGATTATTCTAGAGGAGGATGAGATGCACTCACAGATAAAAGTCTTTTTTTTTTTGTTGTTTTTTTTACACTTACGTTTTACGCCTACAAAATACACGCTGCCGAAGATCGTCGATTCCCTATATATGTATGTACAAAGTCACACACTAATTGCACCGGTCTTTAATGACAAATAGTTAAATTAGACACGCACGAGTCCATCAAGAATTGTTTTTTATTTATTCGATCCTTCGATCACGATCGCGGATTTTTCAATCGATCATGTTCGAGATGCTCTCGCTATATATTGTTTTTATTTATTTATTTATTTATTTATTTGTACTAATTACTAATTACACTGCCGTGATCTCAACGATAATTAGGTAAGCGCGCGTTAATTGATTTGTTATATTTTTTTTTTTTTTTTTNTTTAAAATCCTTACGATAAAGTTTTCGCATAACTCTCCCGAATCTGTTTCGGGAAGTAAGAGATTAACATCATTATTATGCCACATATTGAGAAATTTATCCTTCTACGTCTCTGTCTAATTCTGTTTATTTTATCCTCTAATACATTTATATTAAAAAGTTTCTCATTAGTTATTTTGTGCTAAGTGACACAAAGACTTTCCCCTAAAAACCGCGTTAGCATCTCGATGAGATTAATTTTTTCACTTTATTAAATCGGAATATCGACATGTAAGTTGCAGTTGATTACATTTGGTCGTTACGCTTATGTGTACGTGTGTGTGTGTGTGTGTGTGTGTGTGTGTCTGTATAAGAGCGAGAGCATCACGGATGAGAAACTATACACAGCTCTATGTATATTTACAAGACGCACGAAAACATCAAAGAACGAGAGACACGCAGAACATGAAACCGGAGAGTCGATGATCGAAGATCGAGCGTGATTTGCCGCGCTTGAAAAATCTCGCGTCCAGTAATATTTATAAAAAATAACAGTACTCCGCCACGAAGCTTCTCTTAATTTCTTTTTTTTTTCTCTTTCTTTTTCTCCGAAATATCTTACAGAGTGTCGCGACAATCTCGAGTTTCTTGTTCTCGCGATCGCGTAATCCGAAGGCTCGATCAGCGATCGTCGAACTCGCGTCGAAATACCACGATTGTTGCTATATTCTACACGAATATATGTATATTGTTCGCGCAAAAAAATAGAACGCGAAAAGCCGTTTTGTCGCAATTCACCGATCCGCTCTATTCTAAAGACCGATAGATCCTTTTTTTTTTTGTTTTTTTTTTTTCAATATCACTTCGAGATTGTTGTCCGAGTCGCGCGGCGAGATCGCGCGAGGAAAAACTCTTCCCCCTCAGGTCGCGGACCTCGCCTAATCGCTAGAAACGTTTTGTTTCGCTCTTCTTTTTCTATCCTACACGACGACGAAAGCTCTCGAGAGCACTTTCGCGTGTCCTTTGAGAGCGAGGAGTGTGTCTACGTCCTATATCTCTACGTATGTATGTACAATCGACAGCTTCGCGATCGCTTAAACACTAAAAACGTTGAAAAGGCTTCGGGCTACTTTCAAGGTACGCGAATATCCCCTCGAAGTCCTCCGAAGGATCGTTGAGTATTTATACAGTCGGCCCGGGCTTGTGTCCTTGCTTGTTTCTCTTCGTGTTCTCCCGGAAATAATATGTTTCTTTACAATCAAGCGACTTCGTTCGATTTTGTGAAAAATTGTTTTTCGCGTATTTCATTCTCAATGCGATTTCTATTTTTTTTTTTTTTTTTTNTTTNTTTTTTTCTTCCCCGTATCGGGAAAGATGCAAATCGAACTTCTTTCATTTCTGTTTGTCATATATTACTTTACAACTTTTGATGGAAATGCGCAAATAAAAAATTTCTCTATACCCTTTACTTAAATACGAATATTGAGTCCATCCGTTTTCGTTAAAATTTGATAAAATGGAAAAGAGATCGGATAATTGAAACGCCGCTTAGATTCTCTGAGGTAATGATTTATGCAAAAACCGCGAGAGATTGGCAGAAAATCGAAAAAAAATCGCGCTCGATTCGAGGCGAGTGTGTATGTACAACAATCGGTAACACTTTACGCGCATCTTTATGATTCTCTTACACATTTATGTATACACACTACCCTTAAATTGTACATACGTATACTAATAATAATAATAATGATGATGATGACGATGATGATAATAATAATCATAAACGCGGATAATATTAAGGCCTCTTAGTTACTAATGACAGATCGTCACAATCTCTGACCGCTAAGACTAATCCCTACAAATAGGAAAGCGACAAGAATCTTTTTATTTTGTCTCTCTCTCTCGAGTGTATCAAGTCGCCGGATATCGACCCATCGAGGCTTTCTTTTTCCTTGCACGAAGGACAAAAGAATGAAAAACTACGACAACCTCGAAATCTCGCGATACGCGTCCTTTTGTGTTTTACAGTTCGAACACCGTATAAACGTAACCGAGATTTTCTTTCTAACTTGACGCGCCTTCTTGGTCCACTTTAAAGATAGCGACAATATAACTGATAATATAACTCTGTACATCACAGAAAGAAAATTTTCATCCAAGGTTTTCTCGGTCGCGATTCCGGCGCGTTTTTCTCCGATCGCGAGAGATTTGAGAAGTATGTACAATTTATGTATCACTATCCTCGCATTTTGTCGAATCTCAGAAAAATCGTCACCTATAAGGACAATTAAAAAAATTGCTCATTTTTGCTGCCTCATTAAACGGCAACATGCCGCGAAATATAAAATTATCGTGTTCGTCATTCTATCGTTAAAATTTCTTCACGACCTGTGTTGAATCGCGATAGTGAAATTCTCTTTTACGTTTCTTTTTCTGTCGCGTAATTTATGAAATAAAACTTGCGCTCCGATACAAGAGAACGAAAACAACGAAACAAATTGATCGATCTAATTAAATCAATTTACGTGATTGGCAACTAACTGTGAGTCATTTTTATGGAACATTGCACTTACATAATATTTAACTGAACACACAAAAAATGTCAGGAAGGAAGATACGGAAATATGTATGTAGGTATGTGGGAGTGAATATGTACGTGTGAAATTGTGCCAAATCAGAGAAAGAGAGAAAGAGAGAGATATATTCATCATCGTCGCTCTTTTGACCTTTCATCTTCTATACTTTTTTTCTTTCTTGTTTTCCATAATAACTTCATTAAGTACATCTCTCTCGCGCCATGTGCCATGCCACTTTTCGCAACTCGACATTACTCACTGGTGTGAAATACACACACGTAAAGACGGTAAACTTGTTTACCGTCTCTTCTGGTTGCTTAATTGCTCTTTATCTCTAGACTTCTTATCTCTTAGTCTCCTAGTGTGTCATGACTCATATCCCGATGTTTTCGTAGCGAGAAGAACGTCGACGACGAGATGCGTGTGTATAATTTGAAATGCAGCATGAACGTACATGTATGTAATACGTGTACATTAGTTATCAAAAATTCGCGGAATATAAATGCGGAGAATTCCTTTGCCCTTCTTGTGTCTGTTCGGTGAATTTTTCATCGCTAGTGTACGAGAAGATATAAGTTGATTTTAACCCTCGGGGAACACACCTATTTTTTCAATCAAGAAGAACAATCTGGGTCAATTTGACCCTGCCCACTTTTTGAGATGCTACCATTTAAAATGCACTTATCCGATTGGCTTGAAAAAATTTTCGGATATATTTTGAACAGTTTGGAATATGTATATAGTTATATACATATAACCTATATAGTTTTAAAGTGTCGTTAACATTATTAACATTGTAAAAAATATGTTACAAAAAAGCAAAATTGAAGCAAAATATTTTGATCAAAGTCGACGAACAGGGTCAAATTGACCCAGTGTGTTCTCCGAGGGTTAAATGGCAACTGACCAGTCGTGCGCGCGCGGATCTACCAATATTATTTACAAATAACCGGTAAAAAAATCTTTCAAAAAAATCCGACTCAAGCAATTATGTCCAGCGTTACATCTCGCCGCTTTGTTTCGAGCAAGCGTATTTTTTTTTTGTTTTTTTTTTTTGACATTCTACGCGTTCAAAACGAGTTTGCCGAAATATTTTAGCAACACGCTAACACTCGGCACTAACGTTGCCAATCACGAAATAATGCGAATGTGCAGTGTCAGATGTTATTTGCAATATCATCAGATCTCCGAATGTAACATTGGCGCGACGAAAACACGCGGCAACAAAAGTGCATTCTCATTATCGAGCGTTATTAGCGTGTATGTTGCATTATTGCTACGTGGATTTACAACGCATCGCGGAATTATAAGGCATACGGAAGTATCTTTTCTTTGTTAAACATAAAACTTTTAAAGATAAAAATGAGACTCTTTGACGTTGTTCTTCCAAATTATCGAAAATTATTCTCACAAATGTATTATTTTTTAATTATTTTAACAATTATCGCTTCTCGTCATTACAGTATGCTTCAATTATTTCTTATTTCTCTCAACGTATTTAAATTTATCGTTATATTGCAAGAGACACCAAAATGTGGCATTGGTCTTGAACTTTAAAAAACAAAAAAAACAGAATATCATGTAGAAAATAATAGTTTAAAAAATAATGTTTTATTTTTTTATATGAATGTTTTCTCATAAAAGGATGTGTACAAATGAAATTTGCGGCGTACGTGCAATATAAGACACAATTTTCACTGGGGTAACTCAGAGAGGTGTGAAATAAAAGAAAATCCAGAAAAAAATGAAGGAAGATATATTTATAAAGTGTATCCTTATGAAGTAAAAGAAAATTAAAATATCGCGAGAGACAGTTGACATTTTCTACGCGTTCTGTCGCCCCTTAACTCCGCTACGACAAGCTAATATCTTCGCTGCTCGGCAAAAATATGTCAAAGAGGGATCTCTTTGGCCTTATCCGTAGCGCATTCTCTTCCATGAATCACACACATTGTTTCTAAGCACTTAATTAACGACTTAATTAACTTACGCGCTCAGCGCCGCGGCCGTTTCAAAGCGGTGCATCTTCACGTTCGTTTTTTTGTTTTTTTTTTATTTTTTTTTTTATTTTTTATTTTCGAGTGTGGTTGTCGCGAGCGGATCTGAGTACAAAAAAAAAAAAAAAAAAAAAAAAAAAAAAAAAAAAAAAAAAAAAAATTTAAAGAAACACGTGCATCTTTCTTTTGCCGTTTCGACCAGAACCAAACGCTAGTCTCGCGTCTCGCTGAAGTCGCTATTAAACCTACGCTTTTTCTTTCATTTTGCTAAAGATATTTCGTCTTCAAAAGCTACTACTGATTCTATCTAAAATCTCTTAACCTAAAATCACACTCAGAACGTAATTATATGTACCGCGTGCGCTTTTCCGCTTTTCTGTACAAATGTCAATTCGAACAACATGACGAAGGCACGCGAGAGACACAACAAAACATATAAAAATGCTAGAAAACACACAAAGCAGTATAATGTGCGCTCAAAACAGATGCGGTTACAACAACATTCTTTGTTCCAATGTTGTCGAACGAAATATTTCTTTGCGCTTTTTTGATTCAACTTTCTTTATTTTTTACCGTATCCATTCTGTGTGTCGTGTATCATTTCTTATCTCTTTATACATGTATTTATATTACCGCACTGATCTTTATGTACAACACTTTGGGTCATTTATTTTGCACATGTTTCATTGTGTCTCATGTTTTGCCTCTTTAAAAAAGATATCATTTTATCGGGAGTTGAGAAAGAGTGAAGGCGTTCCAACGATCCTCGAAAGTCGCGTTTCACACATTGATCGAATGATTCAAAAATCTCGTTTGTGCATATTTGAAAAACAAAAAATTCAACAAATATTTTGATTTTTTTTAACACAATGCATGCAGTAGCTCCTCTTATTCGTAAAAGTTTTCCCCGCTCTATATTCCTATTATATAAAACAAATATAATAAGAATAATGAAAATGATAAAGTTGTTTTGGAGAAATTTCTTTAGTTTCGCGTCGAAACAGTTCGGTTCCAAAATCTTTTCGTATAAGAAGCGCTACTATAATTTCTCTCTTTTACTTTCTACACACATTAAAATGCTACTATATAAATTAATTTAAATAAATTATTTTAATATGTAACATATTACACAGGTAGAAAGCAAAATAAAGTTTCAACTTCAAAAAATAACTTTTAACGAGAAACTGAGAAAGATTGAAAATATTCTCGTCGAAGTATCAGTAACAAACTTTCCGGTAACACGAGAAAACTAATTTTTCATGTTACTGCAAAAAGGAAAAAAAACGTCGACTTTTGAGATTCATTCGGATCGGCCGGATTTTCTCGTGTCCAGTTACAATCGCACGGCGCAGTGGCGCTTACAACGTTACTCGAAAAAATAATACCGGAGATACTTAACTATGCAGAAATCTTTTTTTTTTTTTTTCGATCTGTCGAGCTCTCTTTCGTCGTGATTCGCGCTTCTCATCGGAGATTGCAACCAGACGTGAAATTAATAATCAACTCAGATTTCTACGCTACAGTTTATTTTTTGTTTCAAGCGTTCGCACACACATCCTTGTCAATTATTATACAAAAACTTGGCAACTGTTATAAAATATATTTCTCTCTAGTACGGAGAAATCATCTCGGAACGTGAAAACTCACATCGGTTTCAATCCCCGATTTTCGCTTCTATTTCCTTCGTTACTCACTTTTTGTCTATTCTCCATCTTTCTTTTTCTTTCTCTCTCTCTTTCCCCTTTATTTATTTGTCTGTCTCTTTCTCTCTCATGTTGCTATTATCGATATCATCGCGCTCACACGATACGTCGGCAGTGTGTTTATTGGAATAAATCGCGATCCTGCGATCTCGCGCGAGGTAAACGAGGGGAAATCGTCGTCGCCGAGGCGGAAGAGAATCGCTTTCTCGATGCGGAAATTCTCGAGATTCTCGAGATCAGTCGGCGACAAACTCGTTGGCCATCGATACGTATTCATTTTTTTTTTTTTTTTTTTTTTTGCGCGACGGGACCGCGAGTGTCTTTAAGAACATTCCCGCAGGACATCTTTCTTCTTCTATTTTCCTAGTCTGAGATCTAAGAAGTTCGAGATGTCGAGAGACGAGAAAGAGGGTGGGGATAAAATTATTAGCGAAACAGAACGTGCGATTTCTCTCCGAGATCGGGGCAGCGAGTTGCCGACGAATCGCGAAAAATAATCGAGAAAGCAACATTTCACGCCCAGAATTCTTACTAACTTTTATCGATTCGAGAGGTATTATCGATCATTCTTTTTTTGAAAGTTTCTTTCGGCGATATTTAATCTTCGAATCTTTCTCTTGGTTCTTCACTCGAATTCGTCGCGCGTCTCTTTGTCCTTTTCCGAAATCAACTTCAATAATATACTTCGCACATGTCTCGAGTCTAGTTTTTCTTTCGAGCGTAAAGTTCTGGAAAGCAATAGAAAAGCGATTAAAAAAGCTTCTATCGCGTCATGACAATACAACATGACAATACAACATATGCTCTCTTTACGAATTTACGTCGAGTTTTCACGTTCGAGACTCGCTGCCGCGATTTTTCCCACTTTTCTCGTCCCTTCTCGGGTCCGCGTTTTTTTTTTTCGTATTCATCGTATTCAATCAAATTTATATTTTTTTTTCTTTCACGTCTTATCCTCGTTAATTTCTCAGAACGCGGTTACGAGTCTTTATTTCCAGCCAATGCTGGTTGCGCTCGTTAGAATTAAATGCTTCGTTATACGTTACACCAGTACTAGAGGAGGAAAAGTGCCGTCGCGTTTTCGCGTTTTACCTATTATTTATAATATATTCATTGCGTCTCTTTCTCTCTAATTTCAAACTGTCGATACGCGAGAAGAATCGAAGACGACGACTTTTTCGGCTCGTCGATTTTCTTCTATCATTTTCGTTCATCTTCGTAGCCGATCCGTCGCCGATTTATCGAAAGTTCTCGTCAGCGCCTCGATTGAGTATCAACGTTCGCGATGATCGATACGTTCGCACGTGCTTTGGCTGTTCGCTTCGGCAAACCGGGGAGGGGAAACTTACGAGAAACACGTCCCGGAAGAGAAAAGTTCTCGCGTTTTCGGAGAGGAAGAGAATCTCATCGATCTGTGCGACGTACTCGAACAAACATGCTTCTTTCGCTTTTCGATCATACGAATGTGCGCGATCGCACGTCGTACGTCGAAGACGATTCAATTCAAAACTTCGCGCTCAGTCTAAGCTTCGCACACTCTCGCGATAACGTTTCCCGAGTACACTTGCGCGATATTCTCGGGGGATGTCCTATTGACTTAAGGCGAAGGCTATATATCCTTCTTGCGAGCATCCTCGAACGGTATCCTGTCAAGGGTTATTCAATGGGGGGCGGATAATCTCATCATTGCAACGGCGTCTCCGAAAGACGCATCCGTTTCGAGACGTGGCACTACAGTCTCAGGGACGTGTCACGTCGCGAGGATTTTCCGACGAGAGAACGTCCCTCTGTCTTTCTCCGGCACTTTCCTCCCTCCACGTGCGTATTCGATTAAATGCCAGCTGACCTCGCGCGATCTGTACACGTGTGTAAAATCTATGAAGTGAAAAAAAAAGGACTGGCCCGTCTTTTCGACGCTTGCGTTTTATTAATCGCTAATTAATTAATTAATATTTTCTCCTCCCTCCTTCGTTTATTTGTTCTCACGGTACTCTTCGATTCCGCCCCTCAGAAGTCTCTCACCGCTTTCTTTCTCGGAATTAATTGGCTACTTCGTGTTTTAAATTGGCTAATGTGTATGTTTGTACGCGCGTCTTTGTGTGTGTGTGTGTGTGTTTTTTTTGTATGTGCACGCGCATGTCTCTCTCCCCTCGGTCATATGTATACAATGTATAATATATTGCTATATATACACACAACAGGGTGCTCAGCGAAGTGCGTAGAAGATACAACGAGGCCGACGTACTTGTGGTATTTACAAACATTTAGTCATTTCCGTAAGAAATTTCAACTTGTTTGGATAAAATGGCAGAAGCATATCAAAATCCACAACGCGCTGCACTGCGTGCGAATATTGTATAAGACAAAATTTTAATAACTAATTCTTAAGTTCGATATCGTCCAAATTACTTTTTGATTAAAGCGCAGCTAAATGTTTGAATAGAAAAAAAATGAATCTTGAAGCGCGAGAGACTTATTCTGAAATGCAGTTCTAAACGAAAATAAAAAAAAACTTCGTGTTACAGCTTATTTTTGTTTTTTCGAAAAACACACTTCTCAGAAAAACAAGACTCACGAAAGTGTTTTTCAAAATGCTTCTGTAACATCCAAAGTTTTAATGAAAAACTATTTCATGAAAAAGAATCGAATTTTTTTTTTAGAATTTTCTCAAAGAACGTATTTCTGAGAATACAGAACGCGCAAGTTCGAATTTCTCGAAATCGAACGTTCTCGTCGTTTTTCCACGCAGTCCTCGCGATGATCTCCTGTGCATGTATATGTATCAGCTAGTCGAAAATTGAGGCTATATAGTGTGCGGCAGTCTATTGTCTCTCTTGGCTCTTCTCTTCTCAACTTCCTCAATTCCCTCGTTTTCTCTTCTCCTGTCTCTTCTTCTCGCTACTTCGGCAACTTGCCCACCTTCCGGTCGGCGAGGATTCCGTTTTCTTCGACTCGAAGTCGTCGCGCCCTCGGATCCGATCGGCCTATCTCGGAGACGGGAACGGGGAAGACTTTTTATTCCCACTGGTGTGGAGAGGGTGGCAATTCCGAGGGGTGAGCCACCGTGGAGCTGCAAGTCGAACAAGCCATTAGAAGGGCAACGAGAAGAGCGAAGAAAGAACCTGAAGAAGACTAAAGTGGGGAGAAAGGGGATAGAGAGGAAACGTGCGGTTTTTTCTCTCTCTCTTTCTCTCTCTTGGTAACGCAAAAATCGACCGTTCTATGCAACACAGTCACCGATATATTTTCGAGCAAAATAATCGTGCGACAAAATCGGCGTTCTTCCGTTTATTTTAAATTTAGTAATTTTTCACTTGAACCTAAAGAGCTTATTATTGGGTGATCTGAGAGAACGACCCGATTACACCGTGGAATAGTTGTCAGGACGGTCGATTGCGAGACGTGAAGGGAGTACAAAACTACGTGCGAATCGTCGAGCTGATTCTTTACGATCGGAAATGAATTTCCGTATCTAAAAGTTTCTAGTTTCTATTTAATAATTTTTTCCAAAAACGTTTTTATATCTCGAAAGTATTTTGTGTTCTTAAAAGCTTAAACAATTAAAATATACATACTTGTGTCACATGTTTTTCGAGATTATAACATTCAGTTTAATTAATTTTATGAGATACATGTGCACAGAAACGTTACATCGGGACTGATTCGGAGAAATTTCGAATTCAACTTTGAATTTAAATGCGTGGAAGTTCGCTCGACCATTCGCGTTCTCTAATGATCGAAAGCGTGAAGTGCGAAATGCCACGGAAATAATTTACAACTACCGCATTTCGCACTCATCTATTATCGATCGGCTAAGTCGTGAGAACTCAAATCGTCAACGAGTGATGATGCGGCGTTCTGTTTTCTCGACATTACTAACTTTTGTCTATTTTTTTATCACATAGAAAAAATAATGTTACAAAAATTATTAGATATATAAACATATGTACAACAAAAGAAAATTTTTACTATACATTCTCTAATAAATTTGTATATGTTCATGCTTGAAAGTGTAAATAATCGCTACAAAAAGAGTTTGTTTTTAGTTTTGCTAGACAACAATCTATCTTCTACAAAATAAACCAACGGTCGTCGATATTACATCAATCGTTATCGATCGCAGCACGCACTACTCGCTCGTGACGAAAAGAATCGGCTTTTTGGCAAAATAATAAAAACATCTGATTTCCATGCAGCTGTCAGCATGCGTGACAGCCGATTTTTTTCATTAAAACAATATTCTCTCTTTCTCTTTCTTTTTTCCTCGGAAACAACACACGTCTTTTACTTGCAATTTTTATAAATCTGTTTCCACTATTTTTTTTTTTTTTTTTTTTTTTAATCTTTTTGTTTCCAACGTTTTTTCACTTTTTCCGAGTTATTACTTCGATCGACATTAATACCGATCTTTTCGACATCAATATCGAAAAGGTGGATGTTACAATGGAAGGTGTTTGATGTGAATCTCGGGCTTCAAGTCGATGACGTGGATTATACAGGGCAAGGTGGGGAAGGGTCAAGGAAAATTCCTTCATATCTCGATTTATGCAAGTCGTTTTTTTTCGCGAAAGAGAGTTTTGCATTTTTTTTTCTTTTTCTTTCTTTCGCGCGTCGCGATGCTCGTCCTTTTTCATCAACGTTTCTCTCAACTGAAGGCTGCATGGTGGATCAGGCCTTCTTTTACACTCATAATGGCAGCAATAAAACAGCACACGCTTTGCTCAACCGTGTTTTCTCCGGTTTGTTTTACGCATAAGAAGCATGTTGGCAAAACGGCGAGACGAAACAAAACGGCGAGAGTTGCGCCAAACCCGGGGTGACCACTTTGCAAATTTTTCCATCAACTACTCGGCGTAATTGATTGCGACAAATTAAATTTTCGTTTTCCGGGCGAAAATCACAGAGTGAAACGGAAGTCACGAAATCTCGTATTTGCTATCGCGTTACGTCGTTACGCACGTCGAACTTTTGCGATATTTTGCGGGACGAGGGAAACACGCCAGAAAAGAAAAAACGAGTCAAATCGACGGACGTGTTCGTCGAAGATCGTAATTGTCCTTTTTTTTAATTAGACTCTTTTGCACTCTCTTTAAAGTGGTCGCGAAAGTGGGCCAGCAGCCAATGCGATTTCTCGTTTCAGCAACGCTCTCGCCCGAAAGGGAGACAGAGAAAGAAAGAGAGAGAGATTGAGAGGAGAGAGAAAGAAAGAGAGAGAGAGAGAGAAAGAATGAGACGGGACAACGGAAACACTCGTCGAACAAAGGAACGGTATCCTGTCGAGGAGCCCCGTGTATATTATCGTCGCACGAATGTTTTAAGAAGTTTGTTAATTGCGCGAAACTGCCGCTAATTAGCGTTGCTAAGCGTCTAGTCGCTTGAGTTTCGCACAAAAACCGCCGGTGATTCGTCCTAATTTTCGCGTTGTAATTTATTCCCAAAACTCATTCGAGTAATTTTATTCCGTCGAGTTATTCGCGCTGCAATTCGGCGCGAAAAATGTTTGTTATTTTCAATGTTCCAAGTGTCACCCCAGCGTTCGAGCGCGAACCAATTCGATTTTCACGCGAAAACACGCGCCGCGACTCGGAAATACGCGACTCTGTACAAGGTTAATACTCTTCTAGAATTATCAATCGCTTCTTTTAATCTTTTTTTTATTTTTTTTTTTTAATTTAAACATATAATATAACGAGGACAAATTTCAAGACACACACACTCTGTGCATCAGTCGCAGATCCGACGGAACGCACAAAGACATGTATATATCGGCGGGCGTATGCACATCATGAGGTAAACAAAGGAGAACCCAAAAAACAAAAAGAGACAGTCAAGTAAGACACAAATCAGAAGGCAATTGTATGATTGTGGCATTATTAAAAAATAGAATTATGTACCTCTGCGAGCGAGGTCGCGCCGACTATAGCTGACTCTCGTTTCGTTCGGTTCGTTCAGGAGGAGGCGTAACAACACGATTGGTAGTAGTAGTAGTAGTGGTAGTAGTGGTAGTAGACGATAGCGGTAGTAGTCGATAGTAGCTGACAGTGGTAGATAGCTGAGTCGGTAGTGGTAGTAGAAGTAGTAGTAACGTGTACGTATACGCGACGCAGGGCGCTGGTTCGGCGATCGGCTTGCTCTAACTTGAACGGCAGAGTAAGCAGGACGAACAATTGTTACATATCCAACATCATCAGTTGCAAACACTTTTCAACAATACACTAGCTTGTAGAAGTTATAACGATGGGCGATACACACATACACACACATCGATCACAATTCGAAACGGAGAGTTTGTATAAATGTTCGCGCTCTCGGAACATCTATACAAAGGGCGATAAAAAGTTGTCCGATTGGATTGACTTTTTTTTTTTTTTTTTTGTAATGGAATGTTTGGCAAAATTTACAATCACGGATCTCTCGAAGGATTTTTGCGCGTTAACGTTAGGTACTTCTACAAAAGACAGAGTTTAATGTTGTTGAGCAGTGTGTGATCTGGGGAAAAATATTATACATTTAATAATTACACAAATTTGTCACTAACGGAAAACGCTTTGTCTCAATATCGCAGAGAGAAAATTAGAGCGATGTTCTCCATAATAGTTTTTTTATTAAAAAAAAAGAGAGACTCTTTCAAGTGAGAGATTAAACAATTGACGAAATAATCGAATGGTTAACATTGAGTTGCGCACATGTGCAGCTACAATCAGGAATTTGCAATGTAGTTTTTGATTTTACAAATTAATGTTTTACATATTGAAATTTTTTTCTCTTCATTAATTATGCAGATGATTATTTTTACGTTACATAAAAATTTACACGTTACTTTGTACATTTATATTTGATTTTTTGTTTCATTTTCATTTTTGTTGCACATTTTCTGAGAAAATTATGCATTTATACAAAATTATTTCAAAATAATGTCTGTCAGAGTGCGCAAATGCGTGTTTTACGATGAAAATAAATTGTTCCAATTGATTATTCTATTTATTATATTATATATTTGTATGTATTTGCATCTCTCACTCTCTTAATAATATTCGTCAGAAATGCGATAATTATAATCATGAGTCATTATCATGATAAAATAAACATCATGAATATAAAATAATCTTATTTATAAAATATCGATCGATAAAACGCACACACACGCTTTTCGAAGATTACCAATTATGCAAATCCAATTAATTATGAAGCGCTCGAATGATATCTCTTACAATTTATTTCCACAATAAAAACAAAAAAAAAACAAGTAATTTAAAATTCAGAAAATTTTAAAATTCGTATTTCAAAAATTGAACAAAAGTAATATGTACCACTTGTTCTTAAAACTGAAGAAAAATACTTCAAAATCGCGCGCGCGCGCACCAAAGAGAACGCTCGTGTTAAAGGAAACACAAGAAAAAATCCGAGATATTCCTCGACCCTTCGTTTCTATATATGTACGTCACCGTAGAACATCATTCCAATTCTCCATTAGACAATATTGATACATTGGACCATTAGCTCCTTGTATATATTATCTATCGTTTGCTATATGAAAAGATCACAATTATATGTCACAGTGGGCCGACAGGGTTACATGAAACACAAACACATTTGACATTTTATCTCTGTAAATTGTCTCGGAATAATGTCAAAAGATTAGAACGGTTAGCAAGAGGATCGCCAGGACGAAAGGCCCCTCTTCATTTCTTTCTCTCGAGTTCGAGTCTCTCGTATGAGAATCGATTTTTAAAAAGATCTCAAATTTTTAAAAACGCGCGAAATAGAAAAAGACTCAGCTGGCTCTAGTCAGCGCTACTCTTCGAACACCCGATATATTCCGCTCGCTCTACTCGACTGCTTCGACTTGATAAGGAACACTGTGCGCCCCTCTATGAACTCTCTTTGGGGATTATTAGTCTGTCTGTCCTTCTCATTGGGAATCCAGGATCATGATGCGGGGAGATGCATTGATTTCCGAAGGAGTGAGGATGTTAATTAATTCCGAGAGGAAATGAAGGGTGAGGAATAATATCTCTCTGTTATATCTTTTTTTCTTTAATTTTATGTTACGGGATTTCAATTTCGTTTACTGATGGTGACTCTCTGGTGACTTTTCCGCGCGCGTCGATTATTTCGCGATGCGATGGCGACTTACCTTGCGAAGCTCTTGAACGCCGCGGATTGCGGGTTTATGCAGAGCGGTACTCGCGACGTGTTCAGCTGCTCCGCTATAAATTTGTGCATTTCCTCTGAAACAGACAACGACGTAGCGGCATATGAGAGAGATGGAAGACGTAGACTACGGAAGAGTAAAACGATAACGCGACGCGATTACAGAATTTCCCCGAACTAACTTCAATTTTAGAGTTTTTGAATCTTATTATTTATTACGACTGTAGCTACATGTAAAATATATATGATTTAAAAAAAAAACAACATGTAAATACGAAAACTTTCGTCTTTTATCACGCACTCGCATCGCGATTGCATTAACAGACGTGCATTACGCAAATGAGGTATGAGAATACGACCAACAGTTTTTTTTTTTTTTCAACGTTGCTCGTCGATCTTCCTTCCCTTACTCGGTTTACTGCTAACGATTATAGTGCGAGAGTAAAGACATACGAGAACTTTACGGTCCTCGGCGGTCAGGCGGTGTTGAGATAAACTATGATTTATCGCGGCACGCAGGAACGGGGAACGTTTTATCGCGGTTATTGTTCTCGAATAGCGCAGCCACGTGTCTGCTCACGTCACTACCTTTGATACCGCGAGACATCCTCGAGACAGTATATCCGATTACTTTGCAATTCATATCGCAAAAAAAGAAAAAACCGAACTCGCGCAGCTCGACGAGACAAGAGAAAATGACGGCAAAAAACCGACGGCAAAAAAACCGACATTTAAACTCCGACTGTTGTTAAATCATTATTTCAGATAACACACACGTGTGAAGAAAAAAACACGCGATAGTGAAATACGTATCTTACCTTTCACTTGCTGCACGCTCGTGAGTTTTCGCTCCCAGAGATCATCGAAGGGATGGGCTGCCGAAGGTTCGAAGTCCACCCTGTACTGCCTCATACCGGC
The DNA here is from genome assembly GCF_002006095.1 of Pseudomyrmex gracilis. NCBI lineage: Eukaryota > Metazoa > Arthropoda > Insecta > Hymenoptera > Formicidae > Pseudomyrmex > Pseudomyrmex gracilis. The sequence goes on from NW_018020744.1 coordinate 288,733, forward strand.
GCTCGTCGTGTAACAACACGTGCACATGCACGAGTGATATCGCAATCGTCCCTCGTCCAAGTAGGGATGCGCCAAGGCGTCCACCACGGTGATCCTCTTGTCCTGCGTGCGCAACAATCGTAGGAAATAAAAACAAAATAACACGAACCGTTACGCGCGCGTTAATTCTCAACGCAAACAAAACGCAAATAGCGGTACAAACGAGTTATACGTTTTCGGCAATCAACAACGCCGCAACGAAGCGTCGAGTCATTTATTCCGGTCGTTATTGACCTAAATAAATACAACGAAATTAACGAGTAAAATTAACAATCGTAAAACGCGGAAACCGGGAAATTTTGCGCTAATGATTATTAATTGAAGCGAAAAATGAATAACTCTTGGCGTATAGGAGATAATAATAATTAATGTTATTAATTACGCTATTAAATCGAAACGGCGAGATAAAATAAAGAAGAGAAAATGCGGGAAAATTTCGAGACGGAGAGATTAACGACTTTTTCTCGTGGCGCGAGGACTTACGGGATCGAAGACTAGCATCTGGCAGAGCAAATGGACGGCCTCGTGCGTTGCCTGGCTGCTGAGATTGTACAGAGTTGCGAGCGACGGCGGTTTCTGCGCTCTTCTCATCATGTGAGATCTCGCGCCTTCGCACGCGTACCTCATCTCCTCGAGAGTGGGTGAACCCAGCAGTTCCGTGATCAACTCGAGCTGAAACCGTGAGAAAACACGTGTTTCAATTCTTCTTTCCTGAACATTTTTCCTGCGCATCCCGCGAAAGAAAGAAAGACCCGAGTCGAACGTATAAACACTTTTCGAAAGGACCCGAAGGGATCAACTCACTTGTTGCACAGGGCTCTGGGCCTGGAAGAGAATTCGTCGGCGTAGCAGTTCGCCGAAGATGCACCCGACGCTCCACACGTCCACCGCGGCTGTGTAGTGCCGCGCGCCCATCAGGATTTCCGGCGCGCGATAATACTGCGTCACCACTTCCTGCGTCATGTGCACGTTCTGATCGGGCTCCGCCACCCGGGCCAGTCCGAAATCACAAATCTGGAAAAAGAAAACACTTTGATGCGCTTGGTCCGTTTGACATTTAAACAGAAGAGTGTCACGGGAAATAAGTTTGGAGAGAGTCACTATTTCTAACAACGGAGAAAACACCCGATTTTGATCTCCCTTAATGTCCTCGAATTCAAAGTGAGAAAGGGAGAGGAAAATAAGAAGTGAAGATATTCAAAATGGCCGAAGAGGATCTACATTTTAAAGTGCGTTAATTAAGACTCACTTTTAGTACGCAATTGCTGTTCACCAGAAGATTTCCCGGTTTGATGTCCCTGTGGAGAATTCGAGCCGAATGAAGGTACTTGAGGCCTGAAAGCAACAAAATTACATCGCAAATTACAAATTGGCTTCGAATATAAAATCGATTATAGAAGTGATTTGTTTTCGCTTCAAAAAAATCATATAATTTTCGCAAAGAAAGGAAGTTATCAAAAAAAGTTGCGAGAGTTAAATCGGTTCGATCGGATCAACAGCATTGTTCGGCAGAAACGAATTGATCGCGAAAAGCCTAGAGCTTCATCGAGTTGTAAAAATTGACGATCTCCGGCGGCGTGGTGTGCGAAACCGCGAAAATGATATTGATGGAAGGATTTTTCTCGTCAGCGTGACGAGCTGACAAAACATCAGCGGCGATGCCCCGGCCGCTTGACGTGACACACGTCGGTCGTAAACCCGATTTTCGCGATGATGAAAATTTGCACAAATTCGAGAATCCGGTTCTTGTTCCTCCCTCCTCTAATGAAAATCCAGAACGCCACACGGAGATTATATACGGGCTTAATGAAAAATCGGTTATATTTTGTTCGAAAATGCCGGGCGATGAATTTTCGAGATCGATGATAATCGAATTTGTTTGTCGCTTTAATGAAATAATACGCGGGCGCGTAAAAGTTCCCACGCGGAATATAATCGCGCGACTCTCCTCTTTTGCGCTTTATAATCCGTTCACTGAGAGGTATTAAATATGTTCTGCCGAGAGGATCTGCGGTAGAAGGCGCAGCGCTTAAAGACATTTTCCTCGTTAATCTTGTAACCTTCGTTACTCTCAAACCGTTACAGACCGTATCTGTTTACTTCAACGTGACTCGGAAAAATTAGCGGAAAAAACAATTTCCCGCAAAAAGCTCTGAAACATTCAGTAACTCTCGAGAAAAATAACTTTATAAATAACATTATGAATTGCACTTTTACACTTGTTTTATTTACGAAGTCCGACAAAAGCTGCGTGTACAACAACAATACGACGCTGGTCTTTGTGAAGCGCGATTCTGCTCGAAATCGTGTTCTCACACTCGTCGAGCGCGGGCTTCGCGTTTTTGTTTTCGCGATCTTCCAACGTAATGAAAAATGAGTTTCTTTTCGACAAACTTGATCTTCCGGAGGAAGCGGAAACCGCAGAGAGCCAGATGTGTGTGTGTGTGGCTACTTGAGAGCACAGATATGTATTTCCACAAACTAAAACTGTTGTTCCCTCGCACGGACAAAGCACAGACGCGTGTTTTCGTATGTATGTAGCGCATCTTCAATGCTTATATTCGAGTTAACTTATTACCGTTTCGATGCTAACACTCCCGATGTTTTCGGAGATCTCTATATTTACAGTATAGTCTCTCTTTTCAAAATACAATTGTTTTCCAAACTCTGTAGCTCTGTTTGCATGCGAATAACTCCGCGTGAGTGAGTATATTGTTCGTTCGAAGAGCTCGGATATTTTTTCAGCTTCGCAAAAAAAAAACCCGATGTTAAGTTACGTACACTCTGCACTTTCACTTTTCGCCAAAAAAACGTGAAAAAAGAAAAAAAAAAGGAACGATCGACGAGAGTCTCGTTTCTTTTTCTTGTGTCGAACTTCGAGAGTGAGTTACATTTTGAATGATTCTCCGAAAGTTAAATGCTGAATCGATTACGTATATAATGCCGTGAAGTTGCCCGATGAATGCCACACGTCCTTTCTTCGTGGCAGATAATGCTTTTCAGAATACTCAGGATATTGAAGTCGATATTGGGAAAACGTTCTAAAAGTCGAACGCTTTCTTAGTATAAATAAAACCGAGTGACGCGCGCGAGTGACGCTTTAATTAGTCTCATCGATTCGACTTATTAGAGTTCTCGAATTATTTTTAACCGCGCGAAATCGACGATAACTTATTGGGGATTTTGCGCGGGAGCTTTTTCGCCTCCCTTTTGTTTCCTCGCCTCATTTCGAATGGGGCTGAGGTGATTTCTCTCGCACGCGCAAGAATGGCGAGCGCGGAGGGTTGAGAAATGACACGACGGGGTGGCGGCTGAAAAGCGACGTTAGCCTGCAGAACCGTAACGAGATTCCTTTTGCGTCCTCCGATCTATCCCTGTCAGCGGGATCGTTTTTGCCGTTCGTTCGCGTTGATTTCTACGTCGAGAAGAAACACGGTATATAATTTTGAACATTACATTAGAAATAAAAAAAAATTAAAAAAAAAAAAACAAACGGTTTGCAATCGAGCTTGCAATTTTATTTCACGCTTCTATTTTACGTTTAAAATTTTGTTTTTCTTTTTTCTTTGCTTTCAATTTTTCGTACTTCGATGATTCCACGTATTTTTTAAAGGCTTTCGAGAGATACTCCATCTGATAATTTATACGCCCGATAATTTATCAGACACGATCCTTCGGGAGAGAAAGTGTACAAGGCAACGTGAAATTAAAATATGATTTTCATCTTTCTCGCTCCGAAATTGTCTTCGATCACGGCCCTGAATGTGATTCATGCCGCAAGCGCGTCTCGGCAATAAAACTCACTAATATTACCCGGAATAATCCGTCGTCCCGAGGGATAGTCGGCGAAACTGGAGTGTTACGAATCCGCCTTCGTCGTAATTAAAGTCTCTCCGTCCGGGTGAGGAAAGAAGGGAGAGGGGAATCGCTGCGCGGCAGCTCTCATATTATCGTGCTCGTTCGCACGCGATTAACTCGCATCCCGAATAAGTCGAGTCGGGGAAATCTTCACGCACGCTTGTTTAAGCAGCGTGAAAAATTCGCTTAGCTGCCGAATTTCGTCGCCGCGGCTTAATCGAACATCGAGATATTGCGAGAGACTTGCTTCCTTACAAAGAATTTATTCGCGTGTGTAGAAACCAAATGGTCCGCGATTCGGAATTAGAGATAAATTTTTGTCAGATATTTTTTCGGAGATGCATTTTCGAAAATGTGCACCTTTCCGAAACTTTTTCTCTAATCTCTCTTTTTTTTTATTACTACGCATCAGTGATTACGCGTTGTGATCTTTATCGTTAAACGTTATATCGATAAAATCTATAGCGTCAAATAAAATTCGATTATACCGAGCAATTAATTAGTTGCGCGCGTGCGGAAATGCTCCCTAATTAAAGTCCATCAGCGAGCCACTTATGAATAGCCTGATTATTTAACGTCCTTTATCATCGAAATTAGCCGACGTATACTTGCTCCATAATCGATACGAATTTACGCGCAAATTTATTGCGATATATATATATATATATATATATGTATATATATGTATACAACATACCGTTCCCTGAGGACTAGTGTTCTATCGTTCACGGAAAATCAATGGATATGGAACACTCTAGCCTCAGGTGACACAAAACAAATATATATAACAAATATATGTATATATATACATATATATTTATATTTATGTATATAAATAAATAAATATTATATATATATTTATAAACATATACATATACATACACACACACACACACACATATATATATATACGTATTATATACAACGCATAAACGGGAGCACTTTTTCTTTTCGTTAACGTACAAAAGAAGCCAATTAAAATTCGCCACCTACGTATACGGACGAGTTTTTTTCCCGTGACGAAGGATTACTATTATTTCCGCACGATTTTTCCTCTTCCTTGTCCCATTTAAATCGGATTTATTTAATCGAACGTTCCGCTAATTAAACGAAAGGTCGGAAGATGGATGTAGCAAAAAAAGAGGATACTAAAATAAAAAAAAAAATCAAAATAAAGTTTTATCATGTGGAAAAACCAGGTCGGTCGGTCGATAAATTCTGGCACAAATTTTTTTTTGGCGATACTTACAAATAACATAAGAGAGCTCAGTGTTCATTATTTTTAGTTTCATCAAGATCAATAGAGAGGGAGACAGAATGGCGGTGCGAACGAGACGTGAAAGTTGGATCGCGCGTAGACCGTCTGAAAATAGTGCTAAACTACACCACTTTCGAAGTAAACTGCAACGGTTTGTTTTGCAACCGTTCGCAAATTGTCCGCGTCTGGTTTGTCCACTTGTGTTATCTTCGATAGAAAGTTGCCAACAACCTTGAAGTCGATAACCGAGATCGGGGTCTCCCGAAGAACGGCCGTGACTTTCGTGTGCGGGTAATTGACTATCTTGCTCGTTGGCAGGATGGAAGAAGAAATATGTTCTTCTATAAGAAGAGAACGCGCCATAGCTCGAGTGCAATGAACTCGAGAATGACAATCCGGCTATGCCAAAATTGGACGAATTTATCGAATAATTTATTTTACGCACGCGACACTATCGAACAGTCAAACAATCCGAGAAATTTCATTGTATAATTGCAACGATCCGATTGTATATAATGTTATCTCACATAATCATAATCGACTCAATTCAATTTTAACACTTCGGATATACATTATCAGTGGAATTTGCTTCGCGTTTGATAAATAAATTAAAGACAGACGAAATGTAACGTGAGACAAACGGCGAAGTGTTATATTCGAGAGTTATAACGATTTTGCGTGGTCGATGCGTGTTGCGACGACGACGACGACGACGACGACGACGCTCCGGTCGCGGTTAATTTAGAAATTCGCGTTCCGCCGCCACGTCACCGGAATCGCGCCGTAAACAAGAAGCCTTGCACCACCACGCGAATTTATTTTCGGCGAGGCCGATAACCGCGTTGCAGACGCACAACCACCTGAGATTGTTTTAGCGCGCAGTCAAGGAGTTTCTATTTAGAATCCGCGTTTATATTCGTTGAAAGAGATTTCGCGTATTATCGCGAAATTTGCGACCGAATAAATTTATTTAAAACCGACGCGACGACTGTTAAAATATACGCTAACGCGACGTGCATAAAATACAAGCGAACGCTTATTATATACACACTCAAACGCCGTTAAGTACCGAAAACGCACAGAGGTCCGTGTATTGCAATTTCCGTTTTGTCTTTTCTTCGCGATTATCGCGAGCCCGGCGCGAAAAAGCTCGGTTACACACCACGAGAAGATTTTTTTTCCAGACGACTCTGTTAATAGGTAGTAGAAGCGGGCCGAGCGCGATTAATTACTCCGTCGCGTTAATTCTCGCCGAGTAATTTATCTCGCGCGGAGCTGAATGGGGACAGGAAAGGGATTCGTATATAATGAGTGCCGCCGCCGCGCGGCTTCCTGTCACGCATCGGAGTTCGCCAAGTGTGTGCCTTTAAACGTCATATTAAACGGCACTTGCCCGCCGAGCCGTAACAACGTAACACAATGCCGGTAATACCGACGCGTGTTACAGATGCGCGATGCCACCGAGATTGTGCGAGCTTTTCGAAACGTTTCCGTTTTGAAATTCCGCTCGCTCCGCGTTTCTTCCGCTATCCCGTTTCCGCAATTTTCGCGTTTTTCGACACTTCACGCCGACAAATGCACCAAGAGAGAGAATCATTCGAACACAAATCAAACCTGTAAAATTATTTATTAGAAAAGTGATATCTTTGCGATACGCAAAACATTGTCGACAACATTGTGTCGCTATTTTGTCGCGATTTATTTTTTTTGCAAGAACGCACAGCTTCTGCTTTTTTCTCGCGTATACCACCGCGTGTGTACATACATACACAGACACACACACGCACTTGTGAATAACTGCGCAATTTTGCCCTGTTCCGAGTAATTTACACACACACAGATACAAATATATGTTGCGTCATTCCCATTTAATGAATGTCGTGTAATTTACGACGTATCACGTCTCCGCATCGTGGTTTCTATCAGGTGCACGATTAAGGACTCAACTTTGCGCGCCGCACACGTGTATAACCAACGTCGTCGTGTTCTCAGAATGTTATCCTTGATCGACGCACCTGCTGTCGATTAAGTCGATTCTGATCGGACGTTGAATCTAATTAACAGCGCGCGTGCGCGCACGTACGTACGTATTTGTGTACACGTTGCGTTCTATCGACTTGCACGTTTCCGGTAAGCATCTTGATCTTTGTAGCGCGTTTATTGTCAAATTAGAGCCTACCATCTAGATTGCCGCATCAAGAATCATATATCTTTTACGGAGTGCGTTACGGTTATTTATTTTATTTTTTTTTTTTTTATTAGAAACATTTGAAGTTATATCTTCGCAAATCTCAAATGTTTCGCGAAACTCGAGAGCGATATTTGAGAATAAATGTGGCGTGACACGGGGACCAAAAATTGGATACCTCGATGCTGCTGCACATGGCTCGCGCACGTGCGCCGAAAACGTAAAGCCAGAAGGACTCTTTCTCTCTCTCTCTCTCTCTTATTTCCTCTCGTCTCCTCTGGCGAAGTTCCAACCGATTTAATGTCGGCGCTTGTTAATGTACAATGTAGAAGAATGACAAGCGACTCGAGAGAACGTGAGCTAATATTTGCCCCCGGAGAGAGTCGAACTTTGAATTATTAACTTCGTCGATTTTCCGGCCTTCGATTCAAAGTGGCGAAAGTTCGGGAGCCACTGCGACAGGTCCTCGCGCGCGAGAGAATTAACAAAGACTAATTAAACTACGTGACAATTTATGTGAGCGGAGTATGCCAATTAGGCGCGCGGCGGTTATTACTCGCGCGGACGAATAAGAAATGGAAATTCGGATGTGACAGTCGCGAGAGAACGAAGAAAGCAATAAATCACGTTAGTGTGACACCAGTCGAAAATTTATCGCAATTACAATCGTCTCAACAAGATTAGATTGTGTTTTATAACCCGCTGGATTTGTTCCGACGAATATTATTATTTCGATTTGATTCGAACGCAAACGCGATTTTTTCTTTCGAAGAAAATGTTCGAAATATAAAACCGGCGATTCCCGTTCCGCGAGCGAAACGCTCACGTTTAACTGAATTATCTCATCTCTCTTTCTCCCTCTGTCTTTCCGCGGAGGTGTGCGTTACGTGTTACACTTTAACCGTGAGCGAGATTACGCGCCGTGTAATCCGCTCATTAAGATTCGTCTGACGTCGATCGCAACTACTGGCAAGTAGTACGAGCATACAAATCGACGAAGTCAGACGTGCCGTGCGACACGTGTCACATCATTTGCGGAAATTACTACCGCGGGGAGAGGAAGGGCGCGTCCTAATCTACGCGATCTTGTAATTATACAGGGCTCGATGAACGCGTGTAAAGCTTTCTAACCGCTTTGTCGGTTTCCTCACAAGAACATCTCATGCGTCAGTACCCTGTTTTAAAATTGATTGTCAAAACATGACAATCAATTTTAAAACAGGGTAATTTTGGAGAAACAAAAAATAAGAAAAGGATGTAATTTGTATTATTTTTTATACGTTTTTATACGTCTCTCTTGGAGTAAATTTTTTTCAAATGATAGAAGAATTCTTCGCGTAAAACAATACGTTTCTATTCTTTTGAATAAAACAAATGATATAAAACGAAATATGTCTATGATCTAAGTTAAGTCCTCTTGAAAAAGAAAAAAAAAAAAATTTGAGTGACGATCGCTTCTTTCTGCAAATGTGCTGATTCTTCCATTCTACACTTCCGCTCTTCTAAAAGAGCGTCGGGTTACGAAGGTATCGATTTGTTGTTGCACAATATTTGACGCGACCGCGCTTTTCCGGGCGGATTAAAAGGCGAAACGTCGCAATTTTCCATCGAAAAGATGTTGCTCCTTAATTAAAACGTCGCAGCGTGACGGAGAGGGCGGGAGGACGCAGGACGAAGGAGCAGAAGCGCGGCGAGGTTAACCAACGCGACGTGGTAGAGGAGAAGCCGGAGTCGACCGGATGACGGGGTCTGGGGTCACGGATGGGCGGCGGCAGGACTGGTTTCGGACCAGTCAAGAGAAGAAGAGAAGCTCGCGCGCGCGCTGCTCTCTGCTCTATCTGTCCAGACTTTACGCGTCGCGCTATACCGGGTGGGAAAATCCGAAGCCGGTCGGTCGCACTCGTCGAACCGGATTTCCACCGGTATCCGTCACATATCCGTCATGCCGCGTTACGAACACGCAAAACTCCCGTCAATTACGTCATCGTTAATTCGTGCTCCATTACTGAGAAGTATGTTTCAGTTTTTTTTTTTTTTTTTCACGCGGAGACCTTGATTAGATAAAACAAGCAAGTTATCGCTCGATCGTTAACGGCATCAAAAAGACGAGGTTTTTGTCGATTGTCGAAAATAAGTACGTAACCGAACCTACGTAGTTAGCATCCCTTCAATGATTGGCAGTTATTGATTTTTTCTAATTGTTTTGGCGATATAATGACTTTTTATTTGATATGACGCCAGGTTAATTTGAATTTTTTATGGCGACATTTTATTGTGGAGTCGTTTAATTTGACAGTTTTGAGAGACAAAAAATTGACAGGTGTTTGAAGTGTCAATTACTGAATGTTCTATGAGTGATATGAAAAGAAATATTATCAACCGAGCCATTTTGGTTTTCCTCAAAGAGAAAGAAATACAATAGATTTTCACATAAACTTGTGCGGGCGAAAGATTAATTGCCAAATTTTCTGTATCATTGAAACACTTGATCTTGTACTCGGATTGGGGTGTCGAAAGAGTTGAAAACTTTCGGTGCACACGGAACGGACATCTGCAACTGCAATTGACGGTGCCGCGCGCGTCCGCGGAAACGGGCGAGCCTTATCGGACACGTCGAAAACGCGTGCCGCTCGCTTTCCGGTTCATGGCATCTCCGTCTCGAGAAATGTACCGTTGAAGCACGCAGAAGCTCGGGCAAGCCTGGAGGACGGAGTCCGGGTCGGAAAGGACGTTGACCGATGGATACAATCAGAAGAGCGGCCCTGGCCAGGATTGCGACCGTCATATCTCCTGCCTCTCTCTCTCTCTCTCTCTCTCTCTCTTTCTCTCTCTCTTTCTTTCTCTCTCGTTGTTTGCAGTAGCAATTAGAAAAAAAAGAAACAAATTGCCAAAAGTACTTTTGGAAATATTACCATAAATTCGAGATTAACATTTGACAAATGCATTTGATAAAGATATTGTCTCTTTTATAATTAAATTGCATATATATCCTACCAGAAAAAGCGCGTGTGTAAATAATCACAATCGATTGTCTCAATATTGATTGTTGCCACTTTTATCTCGACGCTGATTGGACGTTTCTCGGATGTGTTTCTCAATTCAACGTGTTCAAAGACACGTGACTGAAGTAAAGTCACGTGTTGGCTTTCCTCTTCTTTCTGTGATCTTACTTTATTCACATTTTTAATTAAATTTTAATTAAAGTAAAGTCAGTGTGACTTTAGTCACGTGGTGTTTTCCCACTCCTTCCTCTCATTATTTTTTGAGTGTGATTTTCATGCGTGATTTCTGACATCTTTTATACATCATGTGTGTATTATATGGTTTGTAAGACGTATATGCTATCTGTCATCGCGATGACAGGTGTTCACTGACGCAACATGTTAAAATAAAAATAATAATAACGTGCGCGCAGCACGCGCCTGTGTTGTGCTAGTATGTATAAATGAATAAACTATAAATAAACAATTTGTTTTATAAATGTTTAAATATTTGTTCGCAAGGGATTGTTTGTTATTTCTAGGAAAAGTTCGATATCGAGGGTAATTCTAATTTTGTAGATTAAAATGCAATTTTTCGTTACAATTTATATTTACATATCAAAAGATCACTTCTTTTCGTACTTCGCACACGAGTATCGATAACAGCAATTTTCAGAAGTAACTCCATTTCGTCGCGACGAGAGAAAGACAGAGAGAAGAGAGAAAAAAAACAAATTATTGCAATGAGACGGGAGATAAAGATTTTAATAATGAGAGAACGCGAGGAAAAATTACTATTCGCGACGATGCGCCTCGCTCGGCCGGAGCATAATTCGGTGCGCTCGCATTGCGTTCACGTTGCACTAGTTGCGCCACAAACCTCCTTCCAGCGAAGAAGGAACGGAAGCGAAGGGTGAACATGGCGGGATCTCCTTCGTATCGCGATTCGAGTTGCATCTTTCGCCGAGAGGAAGGGATGTGAGAGAGAGAGAGCAATGAGGAGGAGAGAGGGAACGCTGTCATGACAAATTATCCTCGGAAACAACCGCAGAAAAAAAAACAAAACGTGGCGACGCGCTGAATGATGAATTAACGTGACTACCCTTTTTGCGTCCGTCCACCGCGTTTCATGGTAGAGCTAGTAACGACATCCGAAAGACACAGAAAAGACGCTCCCGCCGAAGACTTAACTCAATAAAATCACCATTACGACGAAATTGTGGAACTTTTCACAGGCAGAGCGTGTTTCAATTTAATTTTATACAATATTAGAAAAACTCTTTTTCTTCTCAGGTGAGATTTTCTTTTTAATTTGTTTTGATCACCCCCGACATTTTGGGAATTACAATCCTCGCGCGGCAAAAATGTGTGGCTTTTATCTCTGAGCTCGCGATATATTTGTATTTGAAGGTTTTTTGCGACGTTAAATAATGGCGATTCTAAAAAGGGAAGAATGATTGGATCGGCAGCGAAGATTTATGTGCGCGCGATAGATCGTAAAGTGTGTTCTAATATCGCCCGGAAGCGATGAATCGCGCGTCGATATGCAACGAGAGAACAGCGCGTAACGAACTTGGCGAACTGCGTGCGCACGTCTCCCGTTTTTCTTCTCTTCCGTTTGTTTGTTTGTTGTTTTTTTTTCTTTTTTTGCGATTGTGCTGGTTCTCCTTCTCTGTGCGAATTTCATTTCGTCGAGTGCTGCGTCCGGTCGCGATAGAAACAGGATTGATTGCACGAAAAGACAATTCTCTCGGCGAAATGTACTTTTCACATCCGCAAATAAAAAGCCCCGCAATTGTTCGCCGCGAATAATTATACTTGCCAAGTACCTTCCGTAGTATCGAAAACCTCAATTTGGACCTGAGTGTGCAACTTTTATAGACTTTAATAAATTATCTTAACTCATGCTTAATCACTGTTGAAAAAAAGATATGACAATTTAATAAACTCGCGCGTGTATTTTTAATTTGCGAAAAAAGCGTTTTTTAAGATTGTCTGACATTAAAGAGAGAAAGAGAGAGAGAGAGAGAGACAGAGCAAAAAACTTCACGGAAATTTTTGCGAGAAATCCAAGAAAGTGGTTCTTGAGAGGATTCTTGAGCTTTCTTGACCAAAGAATTTGGAGTGTCGCGGCGGCGACTTCCATTTGCGTCTTATCACTACCATGGAATTTCATTTTCAGACGCACACACGTCGTTCTCTTCCATTCTCGTCTCGCGATCTCTTTTTCTCCGATGTATCCTTTGATTCGTTTGCTCTCTCTCTCTTTCTCTCTTCATCTCGCTGGATGAGGGATGTTTAACTCACATTTTTCGACACAAGCCCGCGAACAAAGGAACGGCGGACTCGTAATAAAATTTCGCATTCGCGAAACATAATCAGGCGGTGTGCGCCGTTGATTATAATTACGCTCGGTATTGCAATTATGCAACTTTGAGCACGCACAAAAAAATCTTCTTTATGTTTGCGTGATTACAAGGGGAGAATAAAGATAAATAAGTAAATTGTAAGAATCACGTTTCTCGCGTCATTGTATCGTGTAATATTTTAATGCCGACGTTTTGATATGTTTCAAAAAATTGTTTCTGTAAACGATGAAGTAATCTTCATTCCGTACAACTCTGCCTTTCGCGATCTTAAAAACTCACATTGTAATGCTGATTTTAATTACAATATCGAGACGTAAGTATATACGCTCTGTTAAGCCGTGAGGAAATGTTTCTGTGCGCGTCTTTTCTTCATAGAGTAAGAACATAGCGACCAAGAAATAAAAAGAATAAACGAGACGTAACAAAAAGGGTGAATGGACATTTTTCAGAACTTGGTGGTTAGGGGAGGAACGGGTAATTCGGCAAGCCAGACAATGTAAGGACGATATAGGGGCGTCGAGATCCCAGGATGATCCCGAGGGATGAATAGAAACGATCCTGTTTATCCCGGTTTCCTACTCCCACTCTACCTGTCTTCCTTTCCCTCCCCCCTTTACACACACACACACACACACCCCTTTTCAACTCTCACCCGGCGACGACGGAGGCAATATGCTACTCGTGGATTTTTATAAGCACCGACTTTCCTCCCCGTCCTCGCCCGTTCTCATCTCGTTCCTTGCACTTGGAAGCAACCCATCCCCCGTTCCGTTCGACCTCCCTCTCATCCCACCTTGCAGACTATCTTGGAATCTCGACCTCAACGACTCCTGAGAGGCAGTTCTGAGAACGGACTTACACCTCCGTCGTTCTGGGAGATCTCAACTTCGAACTTTCTCTTCTCCATTCCTCCGCTTGACGTCGTCTTTTCGGTAAGGAGATGCGTTGTATCTTAATTAATTAATTTAACTACTCCGTTAGCTTTACTTGTCTACACATTGGTACCACGTCGCTTCGTTCTTTTAAATTGAAACAGCAAATAGACCATACGCGATAATGCAAAAAAAAAAAAAAAAAAAAAAAAAAAAAATATCTTAAGATAACGCGTGTGCGCGTTGCCTTTT
>NW_018020744.1:302564-317420 GCF_002006095.1 Pseudomyrmex gracilis
CATTCCTCCGCTTGACGTCGTCTTTTCGGTAAGGAGATGCGTTGTATCTTAATTAATTAATTTAACTACTCCGTTAGCTTTACTTGTCTACACATGGGTACCAGATCACCACGCTTTTTTACATTAAAACCGAAAATATCTCATACGCCATCTTCTAAAAAAAAAAAAAAAAAAAAAAGATAAACATATCTTAAGATAACGCGTGTGCGCGTTGCCTTTTAATTTTGTAGACATAAAATTATGTATATTATTATTATTATTATTAAGCTGCGTATATAAACGCGCACAAACACACTGTAGAAAAAAACATTATTGCGTGCACAAAAAAAAAAAAGGATGACACGTGAAGCTGTTGACACTCACCTCGTAGGATCTGATAAAGGAAGACCTTGATGTGGTCCGGGCTGAGATGCTGCGGGCTGACGATGATCTTGTGCAGGTCGCTCTGAAGCAGCTCGGTGATGACGTATCTATATATCTCGTTAAGGAATTTATTGATTAGGATCGCTTGTGTTATGCTAAAGTGTCGCGTCGCGGCAACCGGCAATTAAGCAGGTGATTCTCCGTCTCGGATCGTATCCGTGACCCTAACCGAGTTCAAACAAAGCGACGACTCATTCGGTCGACTTGTCCGATTAAAAATAATAAGCGGCGTTTTTGAACGTCTTAAGCATAGTTGCTACGCACGATAACATCGAAAAAAAAAAAAACAAGCCATGATTTTTAAAACACGTGGCAATTTTCATGTTATAAATAATTATCGTATATGTGTGTGCGCGCGCGAGTAATCTGCCACCGAGTTACATCAATTTATCAAACCTGCTGAAGTAAAAAAATGCAATCGTGCTGTAACACACGGCGCAAAGTAACACGCGCGCGATCACTTCGTCCTGAAATATCCGTGTCGAGAGTGCGGTCGAGAGAGTTAATATTTTCGCGGCGCTTGATTTATGATGCGTTCGAATGCATTTGGCGAGTGACCGAGCGCGCAACCGATCGTCAGGGATAACGTAATAGATAATGAATATCGATACACGCTCTCGATGCTATCTACTTGTCTGCTGCCGAGAGTGAATCGGCTCGTAATGAATATGATTGTCGATGTCATAATGCTAAGAGAGAGAGAGAGAAAGAGATAGAGTCTCTTTTTTTCGCTCTGTGGCAGAATGACATCCGCTATCAAAGACGCGTGAAAATAAACAAAATAAAATATCTAGAAAAATTACTAAACAAATATCCTAGCCAAAAGTTAAAAACTTGGCGTTTGTTTGATCACAAACAACAACTTCATTTTTTTTTATCTCAAACACAAAAAGTTTTCTTGTAAAAATGTAACAAATGAATCGGAGTAAAAAAATATCGATATAAAAGAAAGAAACGATGCTTTACGTCAGAAATGAGTTATCGTTCATCCTGTATATACGATTTTGCTGTAAACGATGTTGTATTTTTTATCGCAACACCGGGAGAGATTTCTCACAAACGCGCGTTCTCAATCCAGGGAACGTATAACGTTAGAGAACGGCGCGATGTGTGGTGTGACATAATTCGGTTCCGAAAACTCTCACGCGCTTGCGGGAGACGATGTTCGGAGGGAACGCGAGAGAGCGACCGACAGAACGAACGAAATAGTATAATGGCGGAATGAGGTCGACCGGGTAGGTTGGAATGCAGGTAGAGACTGCCCTGACGCGAACCTGGCGCGGTATGCAAGTCAAGAGAAAGAGAGAGAGAGAAAGAGAGAGAGAGAGAGAGAGAGAGATAGAGAGATAGATAGAAAGAGTAAGAGAGAAACTGCGAGAACTCGAACTGGCTTTGAGAGGGAACTTGAAACCAGAATTTGAAACTATTGTAATTTTTTGATTCTCGATGAAAATTAGACGCGCGCACTTCGTGCTATAATTAAACCTTGATTTTTTGCTCGTCGGCTCTTAAGTTATTTATTTAAAAATATACGCATTAGCGAAAGTACATTACGGCTCTGGAGAGCCGTTATTACACCTAGGCGCAGCCAGGTTGAAATTCCGATGAATCGATCCTGATCAAAGGGAACGGGGCAGATCGGCTGGTTCCTTTGAGTCATCAGCGCTCGACGTTTCGATTTCGCGATGCGAAGTGGAGTAGATACCGCCCGGCCCATAGTGCTCATGACGCATAATTACCCGTTTGATAATTGAAGCGTAGACAAGGGTATGTAGACGAAGTTTAATACCGGAAACCATCGGAAGCCGTAAATAATAAAAGAACAGATACGCGGGATGAAAGAAGAAGAATCGAGAGATTGTTGTTTCAGATCCAGAGAGACATCCGATGGTCTTATAAAATCGTTAAACGTTCGACATAAAATTCTCAATTTACGAGCGAACTTTTATATTGTACCCCCCCCCCTTGCGCGATTTTTCTTGACGAAACATATTTTTCGTGTCTCTCTCTTTCTCTCTGTTCGCCGTGCGAGAAAAATCAAGTTTAAAAACGACTAAAACTGTGATTCACCCACGACGAGTGGCGTTTCGCTCTCTTTCGAATTGAACTTTACGATTACGGGAATGCGATATCTCTTCTGCGTTACGTTGTAACATCTCTATTGCTGTTTCCGAGCATGATTGATGGCCGTGTGCGCGCTTTTCGACGCAAACAACTTGCATCTGAAATCTCACCGGGAAAACGCATCGTCCCGCGCGAGAAGGGTGAGTTCTAATAGTTTCTTACAATCCTCTGATGCGCGCGCGATCTCTACTGCTCATTAAAAAAAAAATGCAATTTTATGCGCAAGTATTAAAAAAAAAAAAAAATATATATTGAATTAGAAACTATAAAATAGAATTCGGATACGATTCAAACGAGATAAGATAAATCTCTTCTCCTCGTCTCGCAATTCACAAGTTATTTCTCTCTTGCTCGTCTTTGTTGCGATGGATTTTTTTTCTTTTTATCTATAAATATAAAACTTCATATCGGATTATATCGGCGAGGAAACGCCTTTTTTTGCGGTCTGCATTATGCCACGAAGGCGCGCAACCAACGTGACAGTCGAGAAACGATAACCGGAAGCGATATCGCTTACCGGGTAAAAGAGAGGGGAAGTTTCCAGGATTCAAAAGATCGAACTATAGGCTGTCTGACCGGTCAACCGAGTTTTCGAATCGTGAAAAAAAAAAAAAACGACGACACTGCGAGAGAATCAGAGAAAAATCATTTGAAAAATTTAAGTCTTCTCTCTCGCCGGAGAGTCTCCTCCGACGCGTCCATCACCACGAGAAAACAAACGCGTGACAAAAATATTTTATATGAAAAAAAAAAAGTATTAGTACAATTAAAAAATAGTATAACGTTATGCGTTAACGTTGGAAAGTATCAGACTAAAGCGCAATTTTGTCGGAAAGCTCTCTCGTCGTCGGCATTGTGCAGAGTGCTTAAAGCAGCGCCCGCGCGATTGGCGGATCGATGCGTGCCTGCCTGCCTGCCTCCTGGTAGGCACGTCGACCGGTTCCTGGACAAAGCGAGAGTTGCCCCTAGCATCCTCTCTCCCAGCTCCGCGCCGCGCCAAGCGAGCGAGCGCGAAGGGAATCGAGTATCCTGCCGTTTTCTCCCGTCTTTTCTCTTCCCTTCCTATTTCTTTTCTCTCTTCGTTCCTCTCATCCGGTACCGGTTCAGGGAAGAAGAACCCTGAAGACTCCGGAGTCCCATATCTCTCTCTCTCTCTCTCTCTCTCGCGAAGAAGCCGCTAATCTTGCGATGGCGATATATTGAAGGGTGTGATAACGCGCGAAAGGGTTGTAATCCTTTAATACCACCGTAATACGTTCAAGAAGAATCAAAGCTCCGAGCAATTAATTTTATCCTTTCCGGCGAAAGTGTCGGAGGAAAGTGATATCGCGCGATTGAAGATCGAGATCTTCAACATATTTTCTCGCAAGTAAGATTATACACAGAGTTAACTTCGCCGTGTTCGAAACACGTTTGTGTCTCACAGAAACGAGCATTGGCACAGAGCGTCTCTTCTTTGTTGGATTGGACAACAAAGAAGAAGTTGCCAACAACGAAGACGACGACAAGGTTGATGATGATGATGATGATGATGATGATGATGATGATGATGATGATGATGATGGAGGCTTAGACTTGGAAGTATTCGAGCAAGGCCGATCCGGCTCGTCCGACCGGTCAACCGAGTTCGAACTCGACTCGCGCGAAACGACTTCGAGAGAAAGAAACAGAACTCTCGATAATTTTACTTCTCTCGCAAAACAAAAAATGGCGCAACCTCCCCTGCGGCGATTTGTGAGTCGAATATGATTTAAATACGATCTTTGTTGTATCAAGCGACAATAGTCATCTTATTCACATACGTAACTCTGGGTGTGTGTGTGTGTTATTATCTCCGTTCAACATCTTGACTAATAATATCTGGGCGCGATTTCGAGAGAACAGTTGTTGCATAAATGCAACGAACTCGCGGAACGGGAGAAAGAGAGAGATTAATTATACTCGTGACACAGCGTGCTCCGTTTAAAAAACCGGGAGAACCGCATAGAGAATCAGTTCCCGCGACTTTTCCTTCCGCGACTTTTCCCTCCCAGGAGGGGTCACGTGCTCGCTCGTCCGATTTTGCATATATTTAAATACTTTCGCGATGAATCTCTCGCCGGGGGGATTTACCGCGCGCGCGGTATAAATTTCAAGTTGCGCTCGCGCGCGCGCGGCGTCTATTTAGCGCGAGCAAAATGAAGGTCCTTCGCGGCGAGATAAATTCTTTCGCCCGTCACCTTCGATCGCGAACCATTGTGCTCGAGCTCTCGTTGAGAGATTCAGGCGAGGACTCGCCGCCGATTTTCGCGCGTCCGAGATATATCTGTATTCGAGAAGAGAAGAATGTCGACGATAAATCTTGTGCGGCACCGCGCGCGCATCGATCCCGCGATCCCGTTAAATTTAAAAGCGTCCCGGACGCGCGTCTCGTCGCGAGGACGTTCTGTTAGAGAAGGACTTCCAACCGGTTGAGACGCCTATCGACGACTATCGATTCCGAACGTGGCGAAGGTTTTGCAACGTTATAAAAAACGCGAACGATGTTGCGGTGTAACGATCTTTCATATTTCTTCTTCCTATTCTTGACTCCGAGCAGAAATCGTTTCTGGAAAAGCGATTGACCTGTTTTTTCTTCGACTTCATATATCGAAAAAAAAAAAACCACTGTGCGCTTTCTTTCTGCGATATAGAAAGCGAGAGAAAACTTTTCAAAATTTAGTGATGAATTTTTCATCTAGTCGAGAGAGATGAAACACGATTTTTTTGAATTAGCTTCTAATCGTCAAAAGAAGCTAATTGATTTTCTCTCTTCTCGCTCGCGCGCGTGTAACTCTGATCATTATTTCAGAGCGATAGCTATTCGATAATATTTTATATACGCGTGTCAAGTGAGAAAGGGGGAGGGAAAAAAAGGAAATGGTAGGAAACGGGAGGTGAAACGCGAACAAAGGACCCTCCACAGCTCGACCGAAAACTCCACGTGCGATCGATACCCACAGAGCGCGATACTCGATACGCCTCGAAGAAGCTGGACGCGCGACGGGAGGAAGCTGCAATCAAGCTCGGAAATATAAAACCAACTTGCAACGATCTCGTGTTTCAAGTCTGGTAACATTGTCGCAAATTAATATGCACGGTTAGTTGGTTTTTTTTTTTTTTTTTTTTTTTTGTCATTTCTTTTCGTAAAATTGACATCTGTACTTTTGATACCGGACACGCAAGTCATCAAATGTCAGGACGAGCAAAACGCCGATGTAAGACTTTGACACGCGAACACAAAATTTTAGATTATCACACGGAATTAATTTTTTTTAACTTGTGTTTTGGACACACACACACACACACATCATACATTAACAGTTTTTGTTTAAGAATCCGCGCGATATCCTGTCCTTCGCTGTCTGGCGTTAGGCGCCATCCACAACGCCCGACTGGTAGATAATCAATAAAGTTCCGCGTCTCTCTCTCTCTCTCCCTCTCTCGGCGTCGCGACGACCTCTTATTTCGTCGATCCTCGAGATATTCCGGAATGAAAACGATGAGTAAAAGAGTTCCCAACGGTTCGCGCCAGTAATCGTTTATCTCGAAAAGAACGTATCTAAAAAATCAGTACTTTTACAAATTTTTTTAGAGCAAAGTGTTTTTACGAAAAGGAACGTAATTTTTCACATCAAATTCGTTAATTTCACGTTAGTCAAAGAAAATTAAGTTGAACGAATAGAAGTCAAATTAACTTGGTAAATAGAGATGTGAGTAAAAAGACCAGGCGTTCATACACTTTGTGACAGGTTTTTTTTTTTTTTTTGCTCGCGGTTTTTGCTGCGTGCGCGGTTTTATCATTCAACAGCATATAGCGCGCGCGCGTCACAAAGTGTCCTCATTAATAGCGCGCGTTCTAAATACCGCGCATCGATACTCAAAGGGAATAACTCACGTTAAAAGGGATCACTGAAGGAGAAATAGAAAATTATTCACATCACATCGCGGCAACGTGAAAAACGTCAAAAAGAATGTTAAATCGTTGCACCGCGCCATAAGTTGCTCCTGACATTTCGCTTAAATCGACGTGACTGTAGAAAACAACTATTTTTTTTAACAGCTATACTTTTCTCTGATGCCAAGAAACATATCTAAGATTTAAAACATCCTTATTTGCCTCGTACCCGTAGCTGTCGGTTTTTATCAAAAGAGTTTTTTTTATATATATATATATAACTTGCATCTTTGCGTTTTAAAATTGATTTTTTGTTGCATTACTTTTCTGACCGTGTACGTTTTGTACACACTGCAGATGTGCAAAATGCGCACCGACTGTGAAAAACGCGCAAGCCGCGAAACGAGTGAATAAATTGTGTGTTTCTTTTTTTTTTTTTTTTATTTTCCCTCGCTTTCCAATATAATTTCTAACACGTCAGTATAAAGAGTCTCGTCTTTCGCAAGTGGATAGCGGCGTGGGAATCCGCGTGTGCGTGCCCACGCACGCGTGCGTGCGATTCGCGTTTTTCCGAGGCAGGAAGACAGAGAAAAGAGAAACGCCCCCGCGGTCTGTCTTTCTCTTCATCAGATATCTATTTGTTAATAAGCAACACGTAAACCGATCTCCCGTGTCGCAAGAAACGGAAATGTCGTTACTCGTCCGCTTAATCGCGCGTGGTGAGTTAGGTGTGATAATCGGCGAAGACGCGGCTGACGTAACCGAAAGAAAGAGAGAGAGAGAGAGAGAGAGAGAGAGAAAAAAAGAAGAATGAAGCAAATCTCGATAACGCGCGGATGCAAAAATACCTGATTGATTGCGTTTAATTTATCAAACGTGATTCATCAAACTATTCAATGCAAATGATGAAGACGGAGTCAATGTTCACAGAAATATATCAAATTTTTACATACACGCGAGAACAAAATTTCTGTTTGTTACATTTTTTAAATTAAAAAAAAAAAAAAAAATAGCTAATTTTCGCAAACTAAAATGTTCTACTCACCGCTCGCGCGAGTAATGACTTTCGTCTTTTTCACGAATTGTTTAAATTCGGCGCGAAGAGAGATGCGACGAGGCGAGTGAATTCGAGCGTCGAAAATAAGGCGGAGGTAGCCGAGGTTACAAACAAGCGAGCGGAAACACACGAGTGCGGATCTCACTATTACCATAAGGAGACAATGCGAGATACGAGCTTGGGCGGACAGAGAGAGCCTTGTTCGAGCGCGCCTCGTTCTCGCCGGAAACTCTTTTTCCGCACCGGAACCTATCCAGGTCGACGCGAGAGGCGTTTTTCGTTCTCACCCGCGCGGTCGTCCCTCTCGCTCGCCTCCGATTTTCTTCGGCGATTTCCCGCCGACGCCCCCCACCGCGCGCTCTCTCGGGTGAAACGTGGGAGGGCAATGTGATGCAACCTCCGGCACGCATTGTCATTGGAAATACAAAACGTCGATGTCAACGGTGACGCTCGCGGATACTCCAAAATAAACTTTCAGAATCCGATGTGTAAATTTGTTGCTTTGATCAATCGAGCGGATAGAGAGCAAAAAATGCATAATGTCTCTTTTCGCGGAAGGAGAAACAAATGTGTACGTATATGTACGTACGCCACGTCACCACTCAATGCTAATATGCGAAATATTTCTTTGTTTATGTCAATATTTTCAAATAACAGTAGCGCATCTGTGGAGAATATCTAATTTATTCAAGAACCTGTGCGACAGCTATCGATTCACTTTTGTTATTGCAAACGGTATGGTATATTTTTAAACAAATAAGAGAGATTCAAATCAAAATCATTGAAAAAGAGAGTCAATTATTCTTCAGCACACTGACACGCGAGACTCTTTATTTCCCGTTCGAAATCAAGCAATCGTTTTCCGCGAATGTGTTACGTCAATCGGGCACGCCGGCTACCGCGAAAAATATCGGAACATTAGCATAATAATGATCACGTGCGAGTACCGCGCCGTTAATGGATTAAAAAGAGTGGGCGGATTGTGTGTAATGGCACGGCTAATATTAATCAAGCGGTAAAACACGCGGATTCGTTATATTCCGTCGTTTCCAGAGGAATCGCGAAGACATCGATCGATCGATCGATCGATTGTATTTAAATTGCCGCGCAGGAACGAACTAAGAACGAAAAAACAAAGATGTGTAACTTAACTTTTCGTTTCGATACCGTTGGTTACACCCCGAAGAACAATGTTATATTATTAAAATCTTACCGGACAAATATTATTGCGCGAAATGTATCGATTAATTATTAAGACGTCGCGCGCCCGAGGTCCAGGGAATATTTATCACAGGGACTAGTTTTCTTGCTTGTACACGTCCGAGGAGAGTCGGTTCCCTTGCACAAGGACTTGTTGACTTGGAAGGAAGACAAAGGGTTCTCGCCAGGAGGGAGAAGCGAAATTAGTTTGCGGTCGCCGGGAACTTCAAGATCAAACCGTCAAACTCGAACTCGATGTAACCTGCCCGGGTGCAATTAAAACCACTGTAATTCGATCTCGCGGAAAAGCCGCGATGAAGAATCGAGTTATATCGTTACTCGAGAAGTAACGCCCAAATCGGTCGTTATTTTTAAATAATAATTTCCTTCTTTTTCTCTGAAAAAAAAAAACGAAGAAGATTAGCAAAAACAACGGGAATTAACGCAAGGAAATCTAGAAAAAATCGAACACCGTTCCGTTTAATCCCCGCAATGTGCGCGGCTCTCGGTAATCGTCGTAAACGATAACCCGCACGCTCGTCACACACGTGCGAGCGCACGTGTGGAATAATGAGCCCGGAGGGGAGGGGAGGGAGGGAGGAACTGGAATTTTTACTCGTCGTATCATTTTTCTTTGATGCGATACGGGCGGACGCGAGACCGGTGATCGCAAGAACGTCATGCGGGCCTTCTTTCCTTTCGCGTATTACGTGTCTCCCCTGAAATAGCGCGGTGAAAACGCGCGTTGTTATAACGCGTAATCAAATCCACATTGTCTCTCTCTTCTCTCCTTTTTGTCTCTCTCTCTCTCTCTCTCTCTCCTCGTCGCGTCGATGCAACGGATGCAATTCATGTGCGTGTTCCGTGAATCACATCGATCGTAATCGCTCGATTTCACCGCAATACCGTGCGGTTCGCTTTTCCTCGAGCTGCGGAAAATTCGTATTGTACTAGTCACGGAAGAGATTGGCAAAAATTCGAAGTAACCCTTTCGCGCGGCGAAAAATCGCGTGTCGTAATGTCAAT
Source organism: Pseudomyrmex gracilis (assembly GCF_002006095.1). NCBI lineage: Eukaryota > Metazoa > Arthropoda > Insecta > Hymenoptera > Formicidae > Pseudomyrmex > Pseudomyrmex gracilis. The sequence continues at coordinate 312,311 of NW_018020744.1, forward strand.
CGTACGCTTATCGTCGATTTATTAATTTATAATTTGATCCACTTAACGTGATAATTATAATATCAATGTTATTGACGTTCATTGTAATTCAATAATTCGCACATCGTTATAACGTTCTGCAAAATTGGAAAACGACGTTCGGGTCGAGGTGCTTTTTCACGGAACGGAAAATGATCTCGCAATAAGCCGCGTGGCGCAATCATCGTAAGAGCGACGGATGTTGCGTCGATCTGACGGAAATTAAGAACAAGCATGTAAATCAGCTTGATAATCGCGCGCGATGGATGGTGGACGTGCCGCGTGGATCCGCACTGTATCCGCGCGACGTCACAGGGAGAGAAGTTATGGTTATCAGGTACACGCGCGCGACATTGTAAACGGCGATGGGCGCAACGGCGGAGTATATGCATGGGCGGTGTACAGTCGGCGGCCGCAGCCGCTGCTAATGGCGCACTATCGACGTATCAATGGCGCGCTGCGGCGTGCGCATTAATAATCCACATGATTACCATCGAGCAAACTCATCCCGAGCACGCGCCATGGCGTATTCATGGTGTTCATCGTCCTTCTCGGACGGAAACCGTTTTCACTTGGCCCGATCAAGCGAAACCGGAACACACGATGTGTATCTCCTCGTTAAACAATTGAAAACTGCGTGCGTGACCGCGACAGCACTCGCCATCCGCGGAGAACAATCGCGGACAGAGAACATCTTGCTTGCGATTTTCTATTGCGCGTCAATGATTCGAATTCTACTTTACTTTTCAACTCAATTTCTCGCAGTAAAAAGTAGTAAACTGGAAAATATAACCGGAGGACGTAAAAATGTAAAAACGAAATAAAAAACAACGCAAAATAATATAAGCGCGTTAAAAATTGATAATGACAATGCCAAACGCGCGTCAACAAAATGTTTTGGCAAAACTTTTGGAGCAATCCCTTTCCGCGACTTTAATCTAATACCGCGGTCGATGATTTCCATGTTACGCAAGCTAAAATCGGGAGTCGCTCCTTAATTAGAGATTAGGCGGCTGCGTTTCGGTGCGCTTCAAACTTTGGCGCCGCGTTGAATTTTTCATGCGGACGAAATTAGAATCGATCGTCCGACTCGCGGTTGGAGGGTCGCGGAATTAAATCGCGGGAACGGTCGGGGGGGAACAGCAAGAGGGACACAGCGGGAAAAGTTCGGGAACGCGGGGTGCATCTCTATCGATGGATTTTCCGCGGCCGCGCAATTTGCGCCACGATTATTTATTTGTCGACGCGATTAATGTCGCTTCCCGACTGTGAGAAAATTTATCGATCCGCGCGACTCCCCGGGTTTTGTTTATTAACTTCTCTTCGTCTGCTTATCTATTTATCGATGGATTTATAATGTTGTTTATTCTCATGGTCATTCGCTCGTTTATTTATTTGACTTATCTCTTATTTATTTTTATTTAACTACTAACTGACAGACGAGCGCGTTGTTAACGTTAAAAGAGAGTAAACGCATTTTGACACTTTTTCAAACACACAGTAAAAAAAAAAAATAAAATAAAACAATTTTCATTCCTAACCGAATCAAATTCGATCCCGCGATTTTTATTCGTTAAACCTGACTGCAGAAAATGAAGAGAGAAAAAAATAGGATGGCGAAAAGAATAGCGTTATTATTAATGATGATTTACGTACTTGCAAGAAAACACTATCCGGTGGGGGTCCAGAGATGTGTCAGAGATCCCGGAAAAGAGAAAGAAGAAATGAAATGAGAGAGAACGTGAGGAGAACTGATTTATCGTTCTCGCGTCGCGATCGAGATTAACTGCCTGTGAACATTCCCGTTCATTTAACCCATCGATCGACGGATCGTTCGCTCGATCATACGATCCGCGCTGAATGGCATCTAAAGCGAAGACGAGGATAATCCCGCAGGAACTTCATCTCGACTACCGCAATAACTTCCTGTTTCGCCATCAACCGGAAAATTATCTTTTTAATGTCTATCACTTGTACGACGACAAATGAAAAAAAAAAACGCTTCTTTTCGCGTACCGTTTGACAATTTTCTTACATTAACAAAGTGCGGTAAAACGTGAGCTTTTGCGAAAACGATTTCGCGTCCGTAACATTTCTGATTTTGCGTTTGGGATGTAAAATAATGAGTTAAAAAAAAAAGAGGAAAGGAACAAAGCGAAAAAAAAACCGAGGGCAGGAAAACGTAGATTTGTCGAACGGCAATTATTCGAGATAGCGAGAGAAGAGTTTTCCCTCTTCCATCGGGAAAGGAATTCACAGAGAATTGCGATCGTGACCTGTGTGACTTTTAATTGCCGGCGATTAAAAGTTTCCGCGTCTTCCGAGACGCTAGTTCGACGAGAGGTCAACGAGAGGGGAAAAAAATTTTTCTTGTGAATCCCCTCGGAAAAATTCGCGGAATATGCAGAATCACCTTTGTCCCTCTGTGTACGCATTGTATTGTCCGAACGAGAGGAGGAGCAATTTACAAACTTCGGATTAAATCGAGCGAATTAAATTAAAATCAAATTAGACGCAAAAAAAAAAAAAAAACTTGCTCTAATTCGGCGTCTCGAACTTCGCGTCATAAAAAAAAAAACCTTCTCTCGAATCGTGAGAGAAACTGGATGCGTTGCAAAAATTTATACCTCGATCGTCGACGAGAGAAATCACCTGCTCGGAGAATCCCGCATCCGAGATTCATCCGCGAGTATCTTCGAACGCAAGTGTTTAAAAAAGGATACATTTCTTGGAAGAAGTCCAGATGCGGCGGCTGAAGAATGTCCAGCGCGGAAAGGACCTGCAAGAAGCGGAGACACAGGAAGAGATTGAGTATCTCATTCTGACCGGACGAGGGAGAAAATGCGATCGATTCCGCGTCTCTGTGGTGCAAAAAAATAAAAAAAATAAAAAAAAACAAAGCAACGCGATTCAGCGAACGGAAGTTGCGAAGAGGAAGACGAGAACGCGCGCGCTGGTCTCTCGTCCTCGGGGGAAATAAAAGACGGAAATTTCCAGTACGCCAACTGCGCGACGTATACAGGATTTTCTCGGGCGTTCGTCCAAATGCTAAACGACATGTAGGTTGCTTACAAAAGCGAAAAATAAGAAGTCTATTATTATGCTTGGTTATTTTATGACAGGAATTATTTTACCGATGTTTCCAAAGAGGAAGAGAAGAAAGATTCTTTCCGTACACAGTAATATAGACTCAAAATAATTATTGCGGGCCTATTGCATATTCGAAAGTCTAATATTACATTTTTAACACAGGGAAAACATTTAGACTCCTTCCGATCCCGATGATGACTTTGTTTAGAAAACGAGTAAAGCATCGACTATCTTATTCAATGACGTGAAAAGAGAATAGCGCGTTTCTTTGTGTTTTCACACTTTGTTCCGATCGGATATTTTGCCGTCTTTGCTGTGTTTTCGCCATGATGTTCATCAATCATGTCCGAAGAAGCAGACGGGATAAATAATACCACTCACGTTATCGTGTTTGAAGAAGCAAAGCATTTTCAACTCCCTGAAGACGCGCTTGCTGCTCACGAGACTTTGAAAGACGTTCGGCAGTTTTTTTAAGGCTACTCTTCTGCCATCCCTCGGATCCGTAACAGCCCTGAAATCAGAAAGAAAACAAACTAATATACACTCAGTTTGGCAAGCAGTGTGTGTGTGTGTGTGTGTTGTTTCAAAAGTGAGAATATAAAATATCTTGCGATCATTAACATCTGTATATAAGCAATCAAAAATAAAAAGAAAGAAAAACCTTGCGAATAATTAAAGATAAACATCTTTACATCCAATCTCGTGTTAAGTGTCAATTATTACATAAATATATGGCTCGAGGTCTCGTTAAAGGAGGAGAAGAGAGAGCCGGGATCTCGGTTGATCTCGGTTTTAATTTCACCGCAATCACAAGCGCGGAGACGCGGGAGGAGGAACGATCAGAATGATCAGCTAAATAATGTTCGGAAACGCTCGCGTCGATGATAAACCCTGGAAACGCGAGTGTACGAGAACTCATCTCTCCTCTCCCTTCCTCCCCGCAGCTCTGCGCTAGTTCCCGGAATAATTATTATCCCTGCAATTAGTCCGTTTACGGCTACAGGTTCGATTTCATTGTCAGCGTAGTTGTCGGTTACCGCAAACCAACCGATTCCGATTTACGACAACCGAGAAGAGAAAGGGAGATAGAGGATGAGAGAGAGAGAGAGAGAGAGAAAAAGAGAGAGAGAGAGAGAGAGAATCCGACGCGGCCAAAATCCCATTTTCGGTCGTCGCCCGTGTGCCATATCATCTGCCCAGACAGATAAAGTAATTTCCCTCCCTCCCTCCCTCCCCGCCGTTTTTAAAGTGGGTGAGAGAGCAGAAGGGAGAGAAAATGGCTTTTCGATCGGCGACGATTGCATGATACAGAGATATGCACGTGTATATTTGAACGAAAAATACATAAGAAATAGAAAACACGATACGCACATATATATATATATATATATATATATATATATATTTTATACGGAAAAATATGTTGGTGTAATGCAAATTTGTAGAGAAACACCAAGATGACGTTTCTATAATTCTACAATTTTACTATTATAAACTTCATTATTTTCCGCTACTTCTTTCGCACTCCGATTCCCATCCAATTATTCAGCGATCGTCTGTTTCAACTATCGGATTCCACGCAAGATAAACGGGAATGACAAATTTCGCACTAATCAGGCGTCGGAGTCGTTAGCTTCGTTATGGGCTTGCAAATCGGTTCGTTCGCGCGCGAGACGCTCGCGACTCTTATTCGGAATCGTGCGCGTCACATTTGCAAACGCAAAAACAGAAAGAAATAAAAACTAAACGAGGCCGTTGACGAACGGCCAAAACGGACCCATTATCTTGAGTGTCATCTCTGCGAGTTTCACTTGCACGAATTTCCATTTACAAAATACTCAAAAAAAAAAAAAAAAAAAAAAAAAAAACCAATTCAAGAACGATCTTTACTTCGGCCAAGAAAGTTTGCGCGCGAGACGCTCGCGACTCTTATTCGGAATCGTGCGCGTCACATTTGCAAACGCAAAAACAGAAAGAAATAAAAACTAAACGAGGCCGTTGA
>NW_018020744.1:318165-344275 GCF_002006095.1 Pseudomyrmex gracilis
AATAATAATAATAATAATAATGATCTCTTCTTTCTGCGCTGATACTAATCGCGTGCAAAAAATATCCATCTTGTACAATACACATTTAAAGAGAAAATATTCGAAAAAAGAACGTGTTTCGAAAAAACAGAAAAAAATAAAATAAAATAAAATAAGTCGAACTAGGACGCATTTTAGACGAGGTGAGGATATATTTTATTGTCTTTGACTTTTTTGTCAAGACTTGTAGATTTTATGGCGGGGATAACGTGGAGAGAGAGACTTAGATTAAAGCGGTGGATTTCGTATTTCATCACCTCGCCGGATTTGTTCGTTACTTGAGAGAGTTCTTTGTGAGACGGGAGGTCGTCGAACGAAGTCTGGCGAGTGTGATTCACCTGCTACTGGGGAACCTTAAAAGTATCTTTGTCGTCTATTTGCACGTCGGAAACTAAATAGCGAGAGATTGTCCGCGACTTTTTTTTTTTTTTTTTATAAAACTGTTATTATTATATCGCGCGAGCGATAACACATCTCTTTGTCATATACCGCACGTTGTGATCTTTGTGTGCTTGGTTACGTCGTGTCGTAAGAACACACAACAAAGAAGTAAGATCCAACGTTTGGAACCAACGTTTCCGTTTGAATTCGCGAAGCTTTCCCGAACGTTACGTTTTTACCATCGTCGTCGTCGTCGTCGTCGTCTAGGAAGCGCGCGCATTCAGAAAAGCATATAAAAGCTGCTACCAACAACAGAGTATTATGCGCGCGGTTCGCCGATATTGGGAACCGATTTTATTTCATATCCGCCGCAAATCTCTCGAGCGAAACGGACGAGGAATCCCGGCCATTCTCTTTTTCGCGATTTGAACAAATGAGTTTGTCATATACGAGAAAATTGTCGCGAGCCTGAATACGTACACAAAAACGTCTTTTGCACACTTCTATAATAATTTTGAAAACGTATCGCGATATTGTCGTAGATTTTTATATAAACGCGAGAGTATAATCAAATATCGTGTGCGTCGAGTTCGACAAAAGAGTTCGAAGAGAAAGTGCGCGCGACTTATTTGTCGTATCCTGTATTTTAAAAGGCGGCAGATGTTCCGCAGGGGGGCCGTTCAAAACCGGGCGGCCCTCCCGAATACGGTTCCCGACCACGTGGCGAACGTGATACCCGCCACTGTGACTGGCAGACGGTCGATGGGCCGGCTTTTGTATATACTGGGTGGTGTTGAGGAGGATAGAAGAGCGATTGTTTTCAGTATTTTTCGAGTAAAATTCTAACAAAGAACACACACGTTCCAAGTGTGAAGCTCCTAAACATGTTGGATGTGCTCGTGTGTCTCGAATTTAAAACTCTCTCTGAACGGCGTCTGTTTCGGGTTCAACCGAGATCTTCTTCTTCTTCTCAAAATTCTGTAACACTCTTTATGTGGGACGGCGAAAGGAGGACTTTTGAGGTCCCCGTCAGTCTAACACCTGGCGCGGATATCGTTCGCTCGCATTCGCAAAATTGCGGTCTACCTACCTACCTACTCCGGGTCCGACTGCAACTTTGCAGATTCTCAGAGACGCGCGCCCGTTCGCGTTATATCGTGTGTGTATCGCAACAGCGCGCGACTGTATATAGAAGCGGCGGAACGTTGAAAAGACGCTCGTAGCGGCAATTTGCGTTCCCGCGAACGGTCGCCAACCGAATGCCGCGTAATTACGATGTTTCCTGAGGAAAGCTCGCGTGCATGTGGGGCGCGCCTTGTTGCAACACATCGCCGCATAGCGTATATGCATCCCACGACAAAGGAAATGCGTTTCAAAAGGAAAATTGGCGCGATAGAAATGTATTTTCCGTTGCGCCAAAGGCGAAAATGACCAAAACAATGATAAAAAAAAAGAATTATACGGCTATACTTGTTTCTTCTAGGAAACTACTGTTTTTTTTTTTTTCGAACATCGCACAAAGCTCGGAAAAATTGTCTTATGTGAAATGTGTGAAACATCTCTGCCATTTCTTTCGGATTCGTTTGTCTCGGTCGGCTCTCGCTCATTTCTCGTCTCGGCCCGCCGCGAACGTTATTATTTTAAGCGGGAGAGAGAAAGAAGGGTCCTCTCGAAGCGCCGCGTGCGCGCGACAGGTAAAAAGTGAACAAGACAGAAGGGAGAGAGAAGATTATCGACTTTTCTCTAGCACGCACATGCCAATTGCTGTCTATACACACACACACACACACACATACACACATCGTGGAGGATTGTCGCGAAAATGCTACATGTTTTCACCAATTTTTTTTACAATCGAGGTGGTCGAAAATTCCCGGAAAATGTGATTTCCAAAAAAACAAAAACCGATAGACTGGTTTAAGGTTCGCGAATTACGTCGATTGACAAAAACTGCATCACACGTGACTGATACCGCGAACTACTGGTCTATCACACAGAAGATTGGCGCACACAGGAAAAACGCTATTACGATATTCGCAAAAACACGAACGATCCGCCAGGTCTCTCCTCCGTGTTCCTCGCGCGCGCGCGCGCGCGCACACACAGTCGACAGCTGCTGTCGGCGGCCTCACCTGCAGCCGCACCTGCGCTCGCTCGCTCGACGTGTGTACTCACCTGCGTTTCGCAAGTGACCCGCGGCGAGCCGCGCGTAACCGGAGTAACGACGAAGAAGTCGAGAGCGGAGCGTTTAATAATATCGCACTTCCGGCTACGCGTATTATTGAGATAGGTCGTAAAGAACGGCCGAGAGAACGCGGTAAATACATATATTCGTAATAATACGCGAAATTAAAACAAGAGAGCGTACAATTAACAGAAAACGGAGCGGCAGGATCACCGCGAGAAATGTATGCATCGTTCATTGATCCCTTTGCGCGCTATGTTGATGCACTTGTGTAAATTGGCGTGTAATAATGTTTACAATACGTCGCGCGCCGTTCATTATGAATTCCGTATTGTGTTGCGCGATAAAAAAGTCACCGTTGCGTGGTGCGCTGAAAAAAAAGAGCGGATGAAAGAAACTTATAAATATTGAAATCAGCTGGTGCGGGGAATTAACTTAATAAATTGAACGTAAATTATTTAAAAAAAAAAAAAAGTATAATAACGAGGTTTGAGGTTACTGTGTAAAAAACAAAATTATTCGAGAAAAATTTCTAAAGATGCTGATTTTCGAATTCAGACATTCGGCGCGGTGCGCGACTTTTACTCCGCGCCCGCAGTCAAACGGACCACCGGGGCTTTAAGTCGACTAAAACGCGGACTTGTTCTTATTTCGATCACCGTCGGCGAAAGCTCGAAAGCACTCGCCGCGATAGTTCTTTGCATCAAAGTGAACACGCTCGGCGAACAACCGCGTTTCTCAGAGGGAAGCTTCACTCCCGACGATATACTTTCCACATCGTGGCCGAGCTTGCGAAGGGAGTGAGTATATATATATATATATATGTATATACGGGCACAAGAGAAGAGGGAGCATCACGGCGCGCCGGTAAAAGTGCTGACAGCATCGCTATGTGTTTATGAGGGATTTTTCTTTGCTTTTTGAGGATTTACACCGCTCTGAAGTTTCTCCCGCAATTACTTTTACGCAAATATCTCGCGAAAGATTGTCCCTGACGTTCTTCTATTCGCTTATTGATCATCAGAATACGCTCTTGCGCGCTAGATAACGTACATGTGAGTCAATTTGCACTCCGTAGTAGATATAAAAATAAAAAAGACATTAAATTCACAAGATTTTGATAAACCGCAGTTGCAACCGCGACGTGTTTCTACGCGCGAGAGATTGCTTGAAAATATTCAAAAACGAGTATTTTTAGGATTTTCGCGAATTTTGTGGGGGATCGATCTCTCGAATTAATGTCAGCGTAAGTGCCGAGATGTATTTACGCTCCAAAGTTCCGTCCAACTAGTTTAAACTTAACAAAGAGAAACCGCGGGCTTGGACGGAAACTGAGACGACGTGTCGCGAGATTTTGCGAGAGAAGAGAGAGAGAGAGGGTGGGAGAACGTTTGCGTAATTATCCCGTGATAGGTCCTAGTTCGAAGTTTAGTCAACTCTCTAGCGAAGAGAATAGTTCGTTCCCAATGAAATATTGTCGCGCGTGTTTCGGATCGCTCGCGGGGGAAGATGTGAAAAATTGCGCGCTACGTGTGTGTTCCCGCACGTCGATATGAGGATCATATATTTTCGAGAGAAGGTTGGTTTTGCTTTTCTTCTTGTCGCGAAATTTCCGGGACTCTTCACTCCGAAGTTTTTTTCAGAAGAAATTTCGGGATTTCACAGCTCGTTTCCGCTTCGACTTTCCATTCCCCCGGTTTTTCCGCGGTGTTTATCGATTGTGATATCGAAGAGAAGGGTTTGTCGATTGGCGGAAGAGGGGCGAGGTGGGGCACGGACCGAAACGTGACCTAGGATCACCGAGAAAGCGGTTTCGAGAAACATGCTCGTCTCCGCTTCGCCAGCAGCTCGCCGAGGAAAACGACAAGACGCGATGGTAGGAAGAGAAACAGAGAGATAAGGAGAGTGAGAGAGTGTGTGAGAGAGAGAGAGAGAGAGAGAAGAGATCCGTGGAGCGAAACCGGATGGAACGCTCGGTATATCTAGATGATTCGCCTGCATGCTTCGCTCGGCGCCCTTACGAAACCGGATAGCAGCCCTCGCGCACAAGATAACCGATCTCTACACGCTTCGTTTCGCCTAACCACCGCGCCTCTGCCGCTGTTAAGCATACAACATTATTATTTAAACTTTGCACATCGCTGAAAAAAACACGTCTTGTCGCGCACATCGTCGTCAAATAACTTTGCAGTAAAAAAATTCAATCGGATATTATCGTACACATTTAGAAATCGAGCCGCAAACGTAAAACACAAAGACAAGACCGAAGTTAATTCGATTTGTAACCTTTGGTCAATGTGTCGTGACGCATGTTTTTGTGAACGAAACCACGAATTATGTTATTGAAAGATCTGGGAAACGATCCGTTTTCATTGGCGCGCAGCGACACACACCACCCAGCGTGTCAGGCCCCAGGATCAACCCTCATAAACTTGTCTCTCAACTTCGAGAAATCGTCGATTTAACGTTCCCCGAAATGGAAGTTCGTGGAAAAGTCGATCTATTTTTTTCAATCTACGGAAGTTAAAAACAAAAAAACAAAGGGAGAAGAAAAGTAGCGCGAGCGTGACGTTGTACATTTCACAGCGAGGCAATCGATTCGAGGTCGACCCGATAACCTTTGCTAATGGAAGCTCTCTTGGACGCCGCGCCGCGAAGAGGAGACGTCAGAATCGTGGGAGCCCACGTGTCGGGGTCAACGGCACGCATAAATGAGCGGCAAACCGATCCGCACAGTGTGATTCAGTCTGTCTATTTAGAAAAAAAAAAAAAAAAAAAAAAAAAGAAACGCTTTGTCTTATCTCAACTCTTTCTATTCTTGTCTCTGATCTTTACGGAATTGTCGCTCATTTTTAACGATAACCGAGCCGATAATTGAACGCGAACGATCCTAATAGAAACAGATAAAGCACAAAATTGCGCAAAAGTGTTATTGCGCCGCCGCACTTTCTGAAACAATGAAGAAGATAGAAAAACTTTTCGACGCATAATTAAGAATATATATTCAGTTCGCGGATTGTAATTAGTTTAATGAAAAGCGAGGGGATGAGAAGTGCTTAAGTATTTTGCGTCACAGTAGTTCTTAATTAACTCAACTAGGAAAAGCTCTCGGAAAACAAATATCCGAGCGAAATCCCGGCTTCTTCCAGAAACCAGATTAATTTTCCAATATTTAAGAGCATTAAAATTCCAACTTTTCAACATTTTTCTTTTATTCGCATCTTCGCAGACGATACATCGAGTATTTTCATCAAATTTGCATCTTCGGTATCGATTTTTCTCGCAATTTTTTTATCGTGTTCTTTCTTCGCCTTTCATTGCGAACAACGTCATGCGAAAAATCCTTGTAGTTTCGATGTGCAACACAGTTGCATGTGCATGTACGAACATATTGTACACGTGGCGGCGTCGGCGGCGGTGACGACGACGACGACGACGACGACGACGACGACGACGAGGACGATGGGGAGGACAAAGATACTCGCCATCTGCGCCGCGACAGCTGCAGCGTTGCGACGGATGCACGTGGGAGGGGAAAAGAGAGGGCAGAGAAGATATACAATATGTGTGTGTGTGTGTGCGTGCGTGCGTGCGTGTGCATATATATGTATATATATAAACGGGGAAGGGGTGACCGCACCGGTGCCGCTCCCCCGTGCGTCGTTAATCTACTTTCATTATATTTTCGCAATTGGCGCACTTGGTGCGACCACTCTTCGGAGCACTCTTTATTTGACTTCCAACCGTCGCGCGGCAGCCGTCGCAATTTTGCCCCTTTTTTTTTTGCCCTTTTTTCTTTTTGTTTTTCACCCCGACGCAATTTTTACCTCGATTATTATCGCACGACCATCTGCAAACTCACGCGCGATTGTTCCGCGCGGCTAATAATTCAACATCCAGCTTAGCAAAATTTATTTTCGCGGAAACTAAGCGCGCGCGAGTGTGTATACGAGTGTGTGTGGAGAGTTGCTCTGAAATAATTACCAACTTCTTGAAATCGTACAAACTCGTTGAAACTCGAAACGTAACGTCGACGAGACGTTCAATTGGAAAACGTGTAAATGTCAACGGTTTATAAATGATATTTAGAACACAAATCATATTTGAAAGCGAGATATATTTCCAAACGAGATCAAAATTTTATATATTACGTGTGAAAAGTTCTGCTTTAATTTTTATTGGGTATGAGTGCAAAAGTTTTGACGAATTTCGCGATAGAAAAATAAACCGAGTAACTTTATTAAACGACGGTTTGTTCGTTCTCTATCAAGTAGTTCTCATTGTTTTCTGTTATTCTTCGCTGTTGTACTTGGTGGAAGTAGTTTTTAATAAAAATTACTTGACTGTTTTTTTTTAAATAAAATTACGTTTTCTTTACATTCACATTTTTCTATCGCGAAATCTGTTATCGAAACTTTTGCATTCTCATTCAATACTTCTACTCGGCACATTTTTCTCAAATTATTCGTATACGAAGTGTTTAAATCAAGCGCGTTAAGTGGAATCCTAACGAGAGATTCGCCGATCGCGCGCGGTCGGAGAACGCGAGACAAAGACCTAAGCTACGCTCGGAACCGAACAGAACGGACCTGTTTCACGACCGGGAGACCTTCGTGGCACTCTCCGTCTCTCTCCGCGTTCGGAGCCGGTGCCAGATCTGGTACCCCGGGACGAGTATCGCCGCGTCTGGTCCAGGTCGTCTCGGGAGGAGGCTTTCGTCGCGAGCTGTTCCGAGCGACGAAGAAACTCGCCGAGAGACGAACAAGCGAGCGAGAGGATTATTTAACACTCGGTGCGGGAAACTCTCTTCTTCCGCGAGTTTACTGATAAGCACCTGCGCGAAGTAACCGCATCGTTTTGTCTCTTTCGCGCAACGAGAGAAATTATATTAACAATATAATCTGTGACGTTTGCATTTTTTCATCTATTTACACGCATCTTTCATTTGTCGCGCGAGATCCAAAATCCACAACGATCGGTAATTAAAGAACGTATTGTTTAACACTACAGTATGTATTGTATTTATTACCATTTTCTTTCTCGCGTCGATCAATGCGTTGTCACGTTGTGTTTAGAACCCCGCTAATCGCGAATCCTCCCGAAATTGTCCCGGCGTGTCGTTTAATCGTGTCGTTTAATCGGCGACGCGCACGGGACTCATTGCGCGCGCGCTCGCGTTTTGCATCGCGATTCGACTGATTTAATAGAACAATTCTATTACGAAGCGGGCGGACAAGCGACGCGTTCATAAATCACCGCCGATTTATCCACGCTTGTGTACCGGGTGTCACGTGACGAATAAATAATCGGCCATTGTTTAACGATGCTTGGAAATAAATTCGGACGTTTTGTGTATTAGAACAAATCTAATTTACTTGTCTAACGTAACACACACATACGTAAATATCTGGATACACACGCAATACTCCGTTTTTTCTCAGATCAACCACAAGTCCGCCGTCCTAAACCTCGCTTTTAGAATCTTTTTCTTTGCCAGGCTCCGCTTACGTCCGGCCGGCGATCATGTCGGCTCGTAAATATTCATTCCGGCAATCCTGAACAAACTTTTGCCTCTCCTCTCGCGATTCGCCTCTCCACACGCATATAAATTGATATTGGCATCTATCGGCATCCCCCATACTATCCTCGGTTCACTTTTCAACAACCGGAAATGGGTTATCAATTCGCTTCGCGGCCGCTCTTTCTTTTTCCCTCGTTTCTGGACACGATCCTTTTTTTTCTCCCTCTGTTTTTTTCGCCATCGGAAAAATTATTGCACGCAAATTGACCTCGAAATCGTTATCTCGTCACTTGCTACGATACGAATAATTAACGCGTACGCGTATGTTATTTAGCGCTGGATTTTCCTCCAAGAGAAGTTTTAATTGGTCGAAAACTCGTATCTCTTACATCTCAATCCGGTCATCCTGTATGACACAGTCAATAACCGTCAATAACATAAGCTGGCCTATATCCAAATTTGATAACAATCCACGATCCGGTGGGAATCGCAATTGCAATTAACCAGTTTACCGGCATAACCGTCTCCTGAATGTCCCCGTCGCACGCGGGAGGGAATTCTGTTGTCGATGAAAAATGTTAATTAACGTTCTCGAGTGTACGTACTCTCGAATATTTGAAATTCGCGCACGTATTTTAAATCGTTCTTATCGGTCTTCGCGCTCCAGTTGCTACGAACAAAGTTCGAAATTGAAATGGGATCGCCGTTGAAAAAAATAAAAAAATAAAAAAAAAAAAAACATTTTCACAGGAGCACACTCGCAACTCCTTCAAAAGGCCCATTCAAGCAATCGCATGTGACACACGTACGCGCGCGTGTACTTTTGTGTAACGCAATATACTATACATCCGATATAACACACGGGTTTTATATTCAGTAGAATTTATGAAATATCTTACATTGTTTAGCGCACAATGCGAGATTTCTCAGATCCCTCTTGAGCATTGCGATTGCAAGTTTCTCCTTTCAAACAAGTCGTCCCCTCTTTCATACATCTAGATTATTATTATTATTATTTGTACTAACTATGCAATATATACATATAGTTTATAAATAAATATAAATAAATATAACTTGGAAATAGAGTAAACGCATAAAAATACAATGTGTATGCATATAAATATTACAATACGCTTGTTAGTAAGAATCTTCTTCTGAGACTTGAGACTCCCGATTGCGGTTCAGCGATACATGTTCTCGTATCTCGGTTTCTCTCCTGGTGAACGCAACGCGACGTCTCGTCGGCGCTTAGGTTTGTTTTTAGCATTATCGAGCGTGCGAGTGGCTCGTCGTCGTCGCCGCCGCCGCCGCCGCTCTCGAAGAAATTTCATTCCGTACGTAATCTCGGTCACGAACGACCTACATCCGCGCGCGTCAAAGTTGCGCCAACTTCCAGATAAGGGAGCAACGCGGCGGCGAAGTTCGCGCGCAAAGCGCGAAACAAGAAGTTTCCAGTCCGACGACGAGCGTATTTCCTTCGACGAAAAGCTCGATTTCTTTGAGAACTGACCGTTCGGACAAGCGAGCGAATTACATACTTTGCTACGATATCGACGAGAAAATAATTCGTTTTTTTGTTTTTTTTTTCGACAACTCGATGAAACATCGAAATAATTTAATTTTCGAGGACGAACAAAGTACCTCCGAGTTCGAACGAGAAAATGAAAGAAAAACCTTCGACAGTTTTGCCGGGAAGAGAATTTCTCTGCGTTTTATTTATATTATCTCATTGCAAGAGTTTACAAATCGACCGAATCAAACGCAATGATCTTCCGTGTGTTTTGAGAGAGAGAGAGAAAGAGAAAGAGATCTCCGCGTTACATCTCGTGTCAAAGTCAATAAAATTCCACACGTGCCGAAATAAAGCGGAATCGGAACGGGCTTTGACGGGATTCGACGGGATTTGACATTTCCCCGGTTTTCTAGAATTCATATAAATTTCGCTTCCGACATGACTTTTTCCTTCGTAAATTTCAGATGACTATCGAAAAATCTCATAGATGTGAAAGAAGCGACTTAAAAAACACTAATAAAATAGGGAAACGCGTGTTTGTGCGCGCGCGGGGTGCAAATTATATAAAATTAAATAAATATTACATCTGTATCATTTACGTTTATAGATCTAATTTTTTTTTTAATTTGTATTCTCTTTACTCGTTGTTTAAAGTATGAATTTTCAACAATTTGTGACGTCAATAACGATGAAGTAAATTGAACGTCAGTTGTGTGTTTGTACACACATCGGCACGTAATTATATTTTTACTAATTCTTGTTGTGTGTAAAACGCACACATGCGTAATGTCTAATTGTTACTACATCAATCAAGAGACGATAATGTTATCACATATCGTTGCAGCCATAATATATTTAGTTATTACATACACATACACGGCACACATACACGTACGTCGTCGCACGTATGCATATGGGAGGCAACGCAATTACTGGCGCGTTTCGACGAGCTAATTACGTTAGCGTTGCATTTGCGTAACTCGCTTGGTAAATGTTTAACGGTTTCTCTATTTCTTTGTTTCACGTAAGTGATAACGTTATTTTTCTTCCGCTATCGTTCGCTTAGACAACCTGTTCGAAAAGAATTCAGATAATTTAGGTGCGTGAACATTTTAGTATGCGTGAGTATGCACATGTGTATTTTTCCTGTTCACCGATTGTTTTATGCAAATTGCGCATAGCAGAAAAAAAAAAAAAAACATTTTGTTGTCAACACAACAAAACTCGTTATCGGAAGACGTGTTTATTCCGCGATATTATTGGACGCGATTTAAATTTAATTTAGAATCTTTGTCTAATTATAAACGACGTAGTGTGATATCCGTTTAACTGCGCGAGATTAAACTTTCAGATATTTTTAAGGCAAGGTTTACGACGTTATTGAATTTATGTAGTTTAAAGATAATTAAAGAGGTATCGGTAGAGAGAGAGAGAGAGAGAGAGAGAGAGAGAGAGAAAGAGAAATTATTGGTAATCTTACTTTGCTATTGATTCGACTTTTCACGGTGCTGTGACACAGAAGACACTCCCGATTCATCGTCGGCTGTACTAACAAAACTCGTTTCGTGCAAAATTTACAAACGGTGCAAACACTTTGTTTGCAATGCAAATTGGCAGAAATTTCATATGTCATAATTCAGTTTTTCATAAGTTTTACATAAATTGCAAAGCAATATCTGTAATCGACGATGTCAACGCGTGTTTTCATAACATCCGCGAACTTTATTCCCGAACACAAAATATTTTTGCGATTTTGCATGACGATTTTGCCTTGATATATATCGATCATCGTCCGATATCAATATTTTTATAATAAAAATACTTGAAATTTGTCGTATTGCAATCGACGATAACTGAATATGCGCGCGATATGAATTGATCAGTTTTCTATTGTTTATCGAATCAATAGTGCGCGATGCGATTGACTTCTCTCTTTCTCCTCTCTGTAGGATTATTAATTATTGTAGGTGTGAAAATAATCGCAATTCTCTCTTTCTCTCTCTTTTTCGACATATTTTTATACTCTCTTTTTCGATTGCATTGGCAAAAAATATAAAAGAAAAAAGAACAAACGATTTCTCCGTTGTTTGCACGCGTACAATGTGGTAAATTTTATCGCCACGCAACGTGATAAGGTCATATTGTTTTTTCTCTCGAGATAAACGGCGGACGCAATAACTTAAACGCACAAACACATTAACGCCAACAAATATTAATTATGTACAAATGTTAATTTATTGAAATGACAAAATTTAAAACAGATCTACCGAAACTATTATAATCGTCATCGATATGTATATATATATATATATATATATATATATATATATATATTCGATATTTATTTGAAAAATAATGTGTCAAAGTTTTTATAAAACAGACAAGTCAACAAGTTACTTGCCTCCTGATCATTTTTACGTATCACAAAGCCATTCCGAATCGTGAATATATTCTTCCGTTAAACGGAGCTTATAGTTACGAAGCGGTTATCAAATTGATTTATCGAGGTATCGCGCTCTCTTCGCGCGAGGCGAAGAAATGTTTCGTCTTTTCGTTATTTATAGATCTGTTCACTTCCGTCATCTTTTGACAAAGTAATCGCGCGAGTATGCGAGTCGCGCTATCACCTTACTCATAGATCGTCGAGATAGTTTATCTCGGCGAGCCGGTTGGATGTCCATAGATAACGGGGTGAAACGCTTCTCGTCGGGAAAGAAAGAGAGAAAGAGAGAGAAGAGGCGATAAATTCTTAATTGCAAATCGTAAACGCATCTCTGTGCGATAGTATCGACTTTCTCCGCTCTTCTGCGACGATGATTCATCGATTCCGAGTTTCTTATCGGGGCGATCGCGACATCGGACTTCTATACGGGCGACGTGTTCCGAAATCACAATTACTTGAAAAATCTTGATGAGACGAAGGTAACGAACGGTACGGCAATCGCGAGATATCGAATATATGTATATAATAGTTTCTAATTGGCAACGGAAAGCCGCGCGCACGGTGCCGCTTGAACGAGTAATTCCTTTTCGTTTTAATCCAACACATTTATTGCAGATTATTGAATACATTTCTCCTCTGAAATTGAGCGAAACTGAAGAAAATGGTTGGTTTCTATTTTTTTTTTTTCGCGTAATTCAAATTTACGAGATCAGTTTGGTAGTTCGGAGCGGGAAAAAGATTCGAGATATCGAGGCCGAGAGTGCGATCGAATCGACCGCGGGTTCTTTTAGGCGTGTACACACGCACACACCCCCATCGTCTCTAAACTATACGGGGTGTCCTTGTCGCCATGGCAACCCTAGCGCAAGGCGGGCACGTAGGATCTACCAGTGAGGCGGAGAGAGAGAGAGAGAGAGCGAGACAGAAAGAAGGGGAGAGAAGGAGGGAGCGAAAAAGATAGCAAGGGTGCGGAAGCGTGTCTGGACCACCCTAATCTTCATCATCGTCATTTGTTATCGCTCGGTAAGGGCGGGAATCTGCCAGATGTTCCAATTTTTTCCATTCTTCTGTTATTACTATACGCAGATAAAAAAAAAAAAGATAATTATCGAATAATAATTACAGTTACACATGTACAACACTTTTTTTAAAGATAAGTTTTAAGGAATGCTGTGTAAGTACAGTTTTAGAATGAATAATAATGAAAAGAGCCGCGTGTCACGATTTGCGTCGCTAATTGTAAGAATAATGAGAGAAATCGCGCTGAATGAGAGGCGCAGAGCTCGTCTAGAATTTGTCCTTTCTCACCCTCGTCTGTCCTTCTTCGTCTTGTCGGGCCGTGCCCTTGGCGGTCCCGACAAAGACTCGTCGATCTTCACCTCGTAATTAGTCGACCCACTTTGCACGGAATCTCACCGTCGGTCAACGACGCCCTACCTTCTTCCTCCCTTTCGTCATTTCCTCCTCTTTTCGATTCATCGACTGGAACGTTCGGCGCTCTGCGTCCCTCCCCGCCCGCTGCTCGGACACGCTCGATAGCCGGGTTAATGGAATCATACTCGAGTTTCATTCTTCTTCTATTTTCATACCCCCTCCTCTCCTCGTTCTCTCTCTCCCTCTCTCTCTCCCTCTCCCTCTCTTTCTCTCTCTCTATCTTTATCTCTCTGTCTCTCTCTCGCTTTGGTCTCCGGAAGTCCAAAATTATTATTATTATTTTACTCTTTGTTCAAAACTAATTCCTGTGTATGAATGAAACTTTTTGACTTTATCTTTTTCTTCTTCATGCGATGCGTCCGGTGCAACATCCCCGCGGGGACGCTCCGTTCTTTCTCCCTCGTCTTTCTCCCTTTTTGCTCGTCCCCCAATCGTTGCATTATGTAGCGCACGCATCGCACGCATCTGTGCACGTGCGCCGCGTTGTGCAACGACTCAACACGCAGGATATGCTAATTGCCGCGCGCGCGGTGCAGTCCGGTATAATGCAATGTCGTCGTTGCGCACACCCGTTATATCACGTACTTGCCGATCGCGAGATGAGACGAGATGTTGCGAGCCAATGTAATCCGCGATGCGTATGATCCGCCGAACAGTGCTCCGCACATGCAAGGGTGCGGAGAAATCCTTCGATCACATACATTGTACGTATTCCTAAAGCGTATCTCCTCTTTTTGTATGTATTCTATAAATGAGTAAATTCTCTTTTATAGACTCTCTAATACCTTTTGCGCAACAAACATGTCACGTCGAGCGAAACAAATTAAAAGCAAAATATAATTTTATTCATTAATAAACAATACGTATGTTATTAAATAAATCGATGGATTTGAATGCGATTCTTTCCCCCAACGATTTTTGTTAGTTTTAATATACGCAAATACGGCTCGTAAGATTTCTTTTCTGTTTTTCTCTTCGGACTCCGAACGACCGTTTGTTCTATTTTGAACGCGGGGAAAGTGCGGTTTTCCACACTTTCCCCGCGGATTGTCGTGTTGAAACGATAAGCGGATCGTCGACGCAAACAGCGAGGCGAGAAAAAAAATAGCGGCGTATAGCGAGTCATATAATTGCATTAATCTCCTCGACAGTTTCTCGGGGCTTCTCAGATTTATGCGTTTACGTCATCGTCGACGCTCTGGTTACGTCGACAACGTGACAGCTTGACCTTAAAGTCAGTTTCGCGCATCCCCGAAGAGCGCGCACGCTTCACCGTGCACCTACATATTGCCACACGCGGAACGAAACGCGGTGCAGTTACAGCGTATTATTATGCAGTTGCACAATGTTAACGCTGTGGTGGTGTCTTTGCGAAGAATAAAATTTCCACCAAAAACATAGAACAGTTACGTTCCAACGATATAATGGAGCCACAATCGTTTTGCAAAATTTCGTGATACACATTTTATAGAACATGTATTTTTTTTTTTAAATATTGTTTATAAATATGATGTTAATTTTTATGAATGTACTTTAGTATTTTGTATTATTCTTACTCTCGCGTATATTGGATGTGTATTAGCCCAGACCTTCGTTTTCAAAGATCAGAGAAGTTAATTTGACATATAACAGGATCGCTTTGTAGCCGTTAAAGCCGCGGCAATAATAATAATTGGCTTCAAAGCGCCGTGTTATCGTTATTAAACAACGTGGCGCGATAAACGCGTTCGACAACGCGGACAAACGCGCGATATAAATCGCCAAGTATCATAAATCCCTCCTCTTTCCTGCTCGAATTCTCTCGCGTAAATCCGCGGCGTATTACACGCCTCGATAATAACTCGTGGAATTACATTTCCGGTTTTCCTCCGTGTAACAATACTCACAAACACACATCTACACACACACACACACACACGTACGCAGACGTACGTGCAGGTCGCGGAAACGTTCGACTCTCGGTCGAGCGATCACGCTCCGGTGAAACGAAATCGCCGAAGTCACGACAAGGGCCCGGAGGGGGCTCTCTCGGCCGCCTATAACCGAGCCGGGGCCCCGGCGTCGGATTACCGCTAAACGCGATTCTATCGGCCGCGCGAGATGATTTATTAATCCTCCCTAGAAGCGTGCGCACGCCCCTCTCGCCAGAATTCCGCTTCGTTCCTCTCTCTATCGTATACGTGCTCTAGCGGATCTCCGAGATTTTCACGCGCCGTTACTTCCGTCTGAATATATGCGAGAAAAATCGAAACAGGATCTCTCGCTCTATTACAACATTTTTATCGGTAAAGTTCTCTCTACGCGACTGTAGAACAACTGTTAGTTGTTGAGTTTTAAAAATTCCACAGTATATGAATGTTTGCAGATTCTGGAAATTGTTTTTTTTTTTTTTTTTTTTTTATCAAACCGATAAGAGAGGACGTAATGAAAAAGAAATTTCTTCTTTTTGCATCACAATGTTTTACAATAATGTGGAATACACGCGAGTCGATCCGATTTGATCGTTTCCGATCACAAATAGACGGATGTGTGCTTCGCTAATAATGAAGGAATTAAAAGCAGAAACCCCGAGGCGTGTATCACAGACCGACGGATAGTAGCCGGTTACAAAATGATTGGGCCGACGATGCTCGCAAATCAGGCGGAACCGATCAAGATTTCGGTAGTAATGCGCGCGTCTGGCTGACCGCATTTATCGAGTTGCTCTCGCAAACGCGCTAGAGAGTTAAAACGATAATAGTGATAATAGTAAATAATATAAGTTGAATTTCCGCGCACGCGCGTATGTGTGTGTGTGTGTGTGTTAAATGCATTTAAACGCGCGCGACAGTATATTTATTAATGATTAATTATGTTTATAAAATAAATGTAACATATACAATCTGTGTGTGAGCGAATCGTGCTCAATTTGGTCACACATGTCTGTGAGTTATTAATACGAAGAGATTGTATTTTATAAATTACACATAACATGTTGCTCGAATTTCTATATATTGTTGATATGGAATTGATATATGATAACGTGAATAATATCGCGTGTAAAAGAGATTGTTGAATTGGTGTGTGACAATCGCGCGGTTAATAATTTATTCTATCAAACCACCACTTGTGATCACATCTGCGCAACAGATTTCGCTTTTCACCGCGTTGAAAAAATCTGATTCTCTCTCTCTCTCTCTCTCTCTGTTTCTCTCTCTAAAACAAAACTTTGAATTAACAAAACTGAATTAAAGAATTGTTTTTAATTGTAAAACAATTCTTCTTTCTGTGTACATACTGGTAAATATATATTTTCGCTAACGCGTAGGGACAAGTCCGGCGGAAACAATTTTACAGTCGCGTTCTATTTTAATCGTCGCGTCAATCCCTCGCGGACTAATTAAACATGCGAGCGGCAGCGCATTTGCGTGCGAGCGCGTATATGTGTGCTCGATATGTTAATCTAATCGATGTTAAGTCGACGATAGAACGTTATGTGCGCGCCCGGACATATATGGGCCAGAGCTGTCCGTCCGATCGGTCGTTTGACGACGCGCACGAGTGTGTGAGCGATGTCCAAATTGTGTCTCGCGACATGCTTCTATCGATTGCCAAATTGTATGTACACGCGCGCATATGTGTAGCATATGTGTGTGCGCATGTACGTAAACGCACGTTAGTCGATACAAGATATGTGTGTATATACAAACACATATATATTGTACACCTGGTATGTATCTTATTCTTGCGCACCTGCGTGTGCATTGCGTGTGTTTGAGAACGAGCTGTTCGAACCGCGTTCGAATATGTCAGGGACTTACTCAGATCTAATTCTCGAAAAGGGAAAAGGAAAATGTGTTTCAACAAATTGTGTTTCATATTTTTGCACACGCATTGAGTTTTGTTTAGAGTTTCATTTCAAAGTTAAAAATACTTATCCCGATTTGCGTGTTCGATTTCATTTCTTTTATCGCGAAATGTTCATTTTCTCTTTGCTGCGAGAAAGATTAATCGTTTCGCGAAGAAATTTTAGGTATCGCTTAGTAGGTAGTAGCGAATTCGCGCGCGCGAAACGTAGCCCGACGTTTCTCTCTCTTCGGCAGAAAAAAAGCTGAAGAAGTGCTTTCTGACGCGCTTACTTAGATCGAAAACATGGACATAACGTGCGCGCGAGTTTCCTTTCACGAAACTTCACTCATAAATCATCCGTTCCGGTTTGTTGAGTTGCCTGACACGTTTGTACAACCTTGTTTATCGTCTGTGGTATATACCTCCCAACATGCAAACCCACCCCCGCCAATGGCTCGCAAATCTCGTCGTCCCTCCGTGCGTCTCCCCCGTATGAGGTTGTATTGTCCGAGCGAGGGGGCGATATTGTCTAAATGGCAGTCTCTTGTCGCCGCAACGCTGGCCACAGCGAAAACATTAATTGGTAGCTTTGCGCGCCCCAGTTCAATTTCGATTAGTCCGTTTAATTAATACGATATATACTAATTAATACAACCGGAAATTATATTGCTGTGTAATTGTTATCATCTGCCAGTTTCACGCTAAATCCAAATAACACAGGTTTGAGCTTAGTTTCGCACACGTTTCTGTGAGCACGTGTAACAACAATCTGATTGTAATCACGCCCCCACGTGGTAACGTTTTGCGATGTATCTCGTCTCTTTCTTCTCTTACTCGACGAAACGATCGCACAGTAAGTTGTATCTTAATTATACTGTTCGCAACAAATTGCGCGAAATTATGGAGTTTAAACGATTTTATTGAGAAGAGATTAACTGCTTACGCTGCTTGTTTTCTGTCGTGTGCGAATTCTGAATTATGCAAACTCACGTAAAAATAACACACCGCTGTATGACGTCCGTCGTTGTTCTAGTTTTTCCGTATCGATCGCGTTACATTACAAAAATTGCCTCGCGCGCGAGATAAGAAGGAAAGCCTACAGTCGCGCGCTAATTATTCCAAACGATCCGCACACAACGTGCGGTACATTACGTAAGTAACCGGTGTGGTCACTTCTGTCATGTCCTCCGATGCATCATCTCGCGCGCGTGCAGGCTCAAGAAACGGCCGCGTCCGCTCGTTTTCTGAGCCGCTTCGCGTCGATCTCTCGTCAGTCGTAAAACTCGACACGGTGCGTCCCTCGCGGAATATTTATTTCTGTATTTCTCGCTGCTAGAATCGCGCTCCCCCCGCTCTCGCGTGACTAAATTGCGCGCGAACTTTGGTTTTTTGTTTTTACTCGCCACAAAAATAAATCTTCCATTTTTCAAGTGATATATTTCACAAAAATAAGAGAAGCAAGAGTAAAACAACTTTCTGTAAATATTTTTGAATGCGCGCGCTATTTTACTTTCACATCTATTTTTAGAGTCAACAGTGAGAATGCAAGAGAATAAAATTGTATTCATGTATTTCACTTCTATCGGTGTTTCTTTTTATCACGAAACGATTGAGATGTTTCTTTTAGGAACGGTTATCGATTATATATCGCTCTTTTACTTGCTCATTTTTTCACACGTGTTCTCCCCTATTTTTCTACCTATGTGCGGGAGAAACCTTTCTCGGAGTACAATTATTTAACTTTCGATTTGTGTTTGCGGCAACACCGGTGGTGTTATCGCGACAGATAAAAAAGAGAAACCTTTTTCCCGTAAGTAGTTTGTCTCTGGAGTTGCTCTGGAACGGCCTGTACAGCAGTATCAGAGTATCGTCGTCGCGCGCCTGCACACGACGACGACGACGACGACGACGACGCCAGGAGGGTCGTTTCGAAATAGCGGCCAATCGCAGCGCGGCGTGCGCCGCTTTGGTTCATTCAGCCCATGGTCCAGGTCATCGTTTGCCCGGAGCTTTTATGGTCGCCCCTTTGCACGCGACGAGACAAACCAACGAGGGGGAATCTTCATCGTTACACTTATCTCGCGAGATAAATAAACGAACATCGTGAAATAACGACGATATCGATACCATCGCGCGAGATAAACACGTACACACGTATAATTTATGTGCATATATACACATTAGGTTACGCTGAAAAAGAACGTTCCGATTTATCATTCACGAACAGTCGATCGATTCACGATCCGGCGTCGATAATTAACGACAAAATAATAATTCGAGACCAATTCGAGCGACACAATTCGTCGAAGAAATTCGAGATCTTTTTTATTGATTAAAAAATATATTTGATATTTTTCTTTTTGCGATGAAACCGATATTCTGTGCGAGCAATCGCGTTACGAAATGTCGTTGCCCGCGCGCGCGTCACTTCGAAACAGTCTCTCCTTTTTTCGTAATGACTTTACGTTCAAGATTCTCGCGGCAACGTTACCTAACGCGATGTAATAAAAAAGAACGATAGAAAATTCCGAAACTCTTTTATACGTTCAAAAGAATATTGCGCAACAAGCGCGTTTTATCAGTAATCCGCACGACGATAGTACCGCGCGCGTTTCACGGACATTCGTATCAGCATTTACGAGGGAGATTGCGAGAGAGAGAGAGAGAGAGAGCTTTTCTTCGCTCACCCCGTCGTCGTAACGTTCCTCGCGAATCGTTGAATATGCAAACCCGCGGAAAGCGCCCTCTCTTTTGCCCTCTGAGCTCTGCCCTCTTTCCTCTCATAAAAGATATTTCCCGCTGCGTGAGCAGTTTTCCCGCGATGACTGATCGATGTGAGAAAAACAAACTCGAGTCTTTGCAACAAAATTTGTGAATTTTTGTCTAACGACAAGGTTGTTTGCGCATTTTTACACGTAATTCTAGAATCGTGTGTCGGATTATAGTTTCCACGTACGCGTTGCTCGCATAACAAAAAAATCACACGCGCTAAAAACGCAGTTTTCACGGTGAATGTGAGCGGCCGCTGATAATTTTGCATAACACTTTGCATAAGCTTCGTTTGTATTGCACGACAAGGAAACCAATTGCATGATCTAACACACACATACACACACACACACACACACAGGTGGCATAATCTCAAGGCGATTCTCCGGTTATGTACGCGAGAGGAATTCATCACGCCGGCACTTGCAAACGAGCGACGGAGGGAACGTGCGATCCGCGACGAAAAGTGAATCTCTTCGCCTATAACGGAAAATATTCCGACGAAATCCCGACGAGATACTTCGGACGGCAAATACACACGGAAAATCAACAAAATAAATCAGCTATGTGTGTAAACACAAATATGAGTCAAACAAGTGTAGAACAGACAAATTACCGATAATGTAAATATTAATCGCGCGGTAATACATATTAATTATATTAATCATATTAACTGCGTAAATCAACAACAGTTAAATAATATATTTTGTGCAAATTGTTGAGTAAAATCGTTGCGCAAAAAACTAAAAATTATAATAAAAATATATTGTTATTTTTCTCACATCTCTCTCTCTCTCGCGCGCGCGCAAGTATACAGCGAGTATACAGTAGCAAATTTCACGTGAAAGTATCAGGGTGAATAACCTCTCCCTTCTCGTTCGACAGACAAAATTTTTCCGGTAGACCAGAGACGAGATCCGAGGATTCTCTCGAACACCAGCTGGCGATCGTCAGGTTTCAGCAGCTGTTCTCCTCCTTCTCTCTTGCAGCGCGTTCGTTGACTGCCACCCTCGCGACGGGGTCTCGAAAAGAACCCAGACTGTGTGCTACCTGTGCTACCTGTGACCTCTAAATGTTCCGCCTACATTCTCTCCCTCTCTCTCGTTACCGAGAAACAAAACTCGTAGAGCGGCAAGTTGCGCCGTGCAACAAACGCGAATATCAACGTAAAATTCGGAGGTGTGTTAATTATTTTTCTATTAATTGATCTCTATGTGAGGTTTGTTTTTATCACGCGGCATTTGTCAAACTCAATATCGCGGTTTATTCGGCTCTGAAAATATACTGTTTCGGCACAGAGTTTTACGTTAACAAATATACGATCGCAGTAAGATAAAGCATGCGAGCAAGCCGGGTTTCTCTCGTAAAACACTAACGCAAAGTTATAACCGTGCCCGTTTATCAGCGGCGGAATAATCTTTTGCCGCTTTTCAACAACCACTGTTGAAATATAAAACGCATAAATATCGCTTCAAGTAGGCCGGAAATCCTAACGGACGAGAGTCAAGCCGTAATGGACGCGTGCCTGATCTCTTTAATGATCTCTTCCCCGGAGAGATATCATTTTCTTTCTCTTCTCTCTGTCTCGAAATGACATGTACTTCTGAGAGACAAAGACATAATTTATATTGACGTAGGGTGATCATTTTCTCGATGTTCAATTATTTCATTTACGTTTACGACTATGCAATTCGGTAAATTCGGTCGTGAGTAGATTAGATTTCTCTGTATTTACATAATCAATTTTCTTGTCATTCCTTTCTCTTTTTAACAAATTATTAATTTTTCATCACATCTCGATTACAATGTAATATATTTGGGAGTATTAAATACATCCACAGCATTTTGTGCCGCGCCAACATAAACCGCGCGCGTGCTCTTCGTGCCGTAATCCTCTTTGATCCCGAATCGAAACTTCGTTTCGCGGCCATCTGCATCGAACATTGGGCGGGAATCGAAATTTCTCTCTTCCTCCCTCCCTCCCTCCCCCTTCTAGCCTTCCCACGCTTTTCTTCCCGCGAAAGAGGGGTCGCTTTCAGTGCGGAGAATATTACCCACGTGAAAATCACAGGAGAGAGGAGGAGAACGGGGGCACAAAGGGCGAGGAACTCTTTGTGCTATACGCGTAAGTGTATTAAGGGCGAGAGCGTAATGTACCGGGTGCACGCACAAAACATCCCGCGAGCGCCTGTCGTGCGTGAGAGAGAAAAGGGGAGGGTATATAGGAGAGAGAAAAGGGTGGTTTGAATTACAGCGTTGGCGTGGCTCTCCCCGGACGGGGAGATGAGAGGAAGGGGATTGAAGGGCGAGTTCGATCGCGCGCGAGTTTAGGGTTGCGCGCGAGTTTCCGCGACGCGATTCGCCGCGAAACGAACAATAAGCCTGATTAGTATTGACAACGCGCGTAACAAACACAGATACCTACTACACACGCACACGCACGCGCACAGCGCGCAGCGTAAAATAAAATTTTGCGCTTCATTTTCCCGGTCATATAATAATTACATGAGACAATTTACTCTCGGCCGGAATAGAAAATCCTGGCGTTAAAAGTTTCGACACTAACAGCTCATGAATTTTGACACGTTTTTCGTGTAGCGATTCTTCTCGACTTTCTCGGTTGTTGGTTAATTTCAAAAAATTGCTCTTATGTTTTTACACACATACACACACTCTCTTTCTCTGAGAATTGCACGAGGAGTTCAAAACTAAAAAGATCTCAATATTTTTTTTGTCACGAACGAAAAAAACACAAGCTCGAAATTGCGCTCGAGAATCGGGTTCGGCGAAATCGCTTGTTACTCAAGAGTCAAAGATACATTTACTTCTCGTACGTTTCTTCTTCTTTTTCCCCGGATCGTTCCGGGCTGTAATCGCTCCACTCAGCAAAATAAAACTTCGTAGAAGTAATAAAAGCGGTTCTCCGGTAGATCTCTCTCGGTGCCCAAAGTAATAAAATGATTCTCTCTCTCAATTTTTATACTCTCTGATTTAAAGGTGATTAAACGCTCGTCTCAAGTTTCCGCGGGCTTCGCCGCAAAGGAGACCGTCATTGTTGCAGCTCTCGCTTAACGCGCGTGTCGAGTGTCGTCGCGCGTTCGCGTTTATACGGGCTCGGAACAATACCGAATAAACTCTAATTGAACGTGCGTCTCTATTAAGATCCGACATCGGATCGACGACGATGGGTTGGAAATCGCGAGGAGGAGAGTCATGGTTTCCTCACTTCGGCGACTGTAAACCAGCCGCACCCACACCCTTGTCTCGCTCGCCGCCACCTTCTCCTCTCTCTCTCTCTCTCTCTCTCGTTGCATATCCACCTTCCGCCGCGGGTGCAATGCATCTCGGCTGGCGCGGCACGTGAAACAAGCCGGCCGCTCTGATATCGCGCTGATTTATATACGCATTACCATCGGGCTGTGCGTGCGTTATTATTATGCACGCGTCGTACACCGGGTAATCGAAAAGTGCGGGACTAATTATCGTGACCACGCGGCTTGTTTTTGTACGCGTAGACAGACGATTAGACAGAGAGATTTCCATGTACTTGTGTGATGTGTGTGCGTGTATAAGCCAAATCGAAACAAATTCAGCACAAAATTTATTTATACGCAATTACAGCCGAGTTTTACGCGGAATACACAAGTTTGCTGCAATAACGGTGCAACGCAAATCTAAATTTGAAGAATTATATTTACGTAAAAAATATATCGGAGGTGATGTAATAAAAAGAAAAATATAAAAAATATCTACATTCGCCTCATACACCTCCCAACTAAAAGGGATATCGAAATTTCTCGTATCACTCACATTTTCATTCCGCTATCTTCGTAATTCTCTTTTTTATAGCCGAGGGCACACATCTCGAGTTATCTCAGTTTCTCTCCTCAACCCCCTGACGAAATAATTCCACTCGACGGTGACGCAGGTGGCGCCGAAGAAATTGATTCTGACTTTAGGAGCTCCTGGGTAAGGTGGTTGGAAAAGGTGAATCTCATCTCTCTCGCTTCACGCTTTGCACTCTCCCGCCGCGTCCGTCGCCACCCTCTTAATGTATATTATTTAAGTCCAGAAATAAGCGCGACAGCGCGTCGTGTACATGCAAATGAACAAACGTTCGCTCGTTCCAATTTCGCTCGTTTTGGGGTCTCCCTCAAGAATAACTTTAATCCAATAGGATATAAATTATAATATATATATGTACATATATATATATAAAGATAATGAAATATACACAGAAATTAAAAATTCAACTAAATCATTTCGTTTACGTCCACGTCGCTCGTAATCATCATTATCGCCGCGTCATTTTAAATCGCGCATTAAGATGAACGAGAACAACAAAGTAATGGGATTACATAAAACTTCTTTCTAACGCGCGTAAGGAATGAACGTTTCGTCCGCGACTCTCGCGCTTATGGTCGGCTGAAAAAAAAAAAAAAAAAAAATGCGCAGTGTTTCAGAGTTAATGAAGCCGCGGCTTAAGTTCGGGACGATATTAAACGCCAGCAGGTGGTATGGCCGCGCGAGTAGAATTAATAGCCCCGCGTGTAAACGGCGAATTAGTGTAGCGGCGACCGGGAAAACAAGTAGCGATAAAGAAGAGAAAAGCGCCGGGGAAATAATTGACGATGAAAAAATAGCGACCATTTCATACGTACACCTATAAGAGGAACAATAAGTAGACAACGATTGAGCTTTGTTGTGGGCATAACTTGATCGATTCAGCTTTGAGTAATTTATTACGATGTGTGTGTGTATGTGTGTGTGCGTGTATGCGTGCTCGTGTAGACGCTCGTATAATATTAGCTTGTAACTTTACTTTTTTTTTCTTTATATTTGCTTTATATAAGATATTCGCGCGGCTCTTTGTTATTTCACACAAGAAGTACCCGGAGACCACCTTGAACCGTGTTTTCTTCCCACGCAATCTTCGACAACAGATCGAGAAGGGGGGACCCGCTTATGGGACGGTCAGAAGCGATCAGCGCGAGGAGCGCGTTCAGGAGCACTGGCTCGTGAAATTGCAACGTTAATTCGCGCGTCTTGATTGATAGTGTACGTATATACGACGGTCGTCTCAAAGTCCCAGTTTACTCAACCGAGCAGCTGACTGGATCGCTTCAAAGATGTTCTCTCTCTCCGCGGGTAGCATCGGAACACCCTATGTATAACAGTCTATACAGTCTATACAGTTGATATTAGGTCTGCGGCACACACGTCTGTACGGAACCGTACTGCGGTATATGTATGTATGTATATATATATATATATATATGTATATGTACGTACATACGTACGCGCGCATGTATGTACGCGTGGATACATGCGCGTGTACATACATATAGCGCCGGCGGGACCTTTGATTAGCAATTAGATGCATTATGCATCCGCGATTATCGAGCCCGTCGTAGCTCAGACTGCGGTCCAGGGAGGAGACAGACAGACAGTCGGACAAACGGTCAGATAGATACGTACGTTTCATGTTCTGGGCCTGACGTGGCCAGAATGTATCGAGGAAATTTACACAATGGGCCTGGTTTGACTTATTAGTTAGATGAAAGCTTTCCGAGCTTTATCCCGGTTTATCTAATCACCGACCGTATGTTTTCTACTGATTTCGTTGATTTGCAGAAACTGTAAATTCGAGAAACGCAATTCTTTTTTTTAATGATTCACCGACTCCATTACGAATATGTACTCGATTAGAGAAAACGACATGAATCAGACGTTAATAGACGTTTAGAAATCAACGTTTCAAATATAGAACAACTCTATCGTAATTTTTAATAAATTTCCCATTAACGGTAATTTGAGTTCTCGATTTTGGCTACGTTCCTGGGGGGGGAGGGGAGAGTGTCGGTGACCGCAGCAGCGATGGGGTGCCGGGACGCTCCAGTAACATCACTGGACGGCGTGGACGCTGGAAGGGGCGGGGCCCCCGGAATCGATGAGCGTCGCGACGCCGGGGGCGGCGTCGTCGACGGCGAGGGTAAC
>NW_018020744.1:344292-354415 GCF_002006095.1 Pseudomyrmex gracilis
ACCGCCGCCGCCGCCGCTGCCGCCGCCGCCGCCGCCGCCGCCGCCGACGTCAACGTCGACCGCGATGTTTCGATCCGAAGAATGCGTATATCGCGAAAGTCGCTCTCGCGAAGTTATTGTATTGAATAATATTACTTTTGTCTCAAAAAATACAATATTAATCGACAGAAAAAATATACAGTTTACAACAACACATTTCAACCACGTAATATATTTTCCTACCGATAAAAAAAAATTATGACGATCAAATAATATCGATGTTATGATATCCGAACAAACTCGCGAATGCGGTTTCGTTTTGCGATTCCGATCGAAAGTGAGGGACCGCAACAGTTACTCTCGCCGTCGTTTCTCACGGTTTCGAGGTTAAACTAGAGACCGGTCGCAAAAATAGAGAGAGGAGCGAGTCGGGGATGCAGTCGCGCAAGAGGAGAAAAGAGACAGAAAGAGAAAGCCCTCCCTCCCAGAAGTCGCGCCAGCGACCTTCTTTTCCATTTGTCGAGGCTCAACGCGAAAAGGCTCGTATGCTCTATCTCGCGAAATTTACACTTTCCACAAATTGAGAAGCGAAAAGCTACACGAGAACAAAATACGAAATCGAAAAAAAAAAATTAGCACATCTTTTCTTTCTCGTCGATATTTTCTTTTCTTAATCTTAAAATAAATGGATTTATTTTTTTACAGAGTGAAAAATGATTTTAAAAAAGAAACGAACAATAAAACAATTTTTTTAAATATTTTTTTCTACAAACGAATAAAGTAATGACATAATACGAATTGTGCACAGAAGAGAGTAGTTTTTTTTTATTACATGAGTGTGTTTCATATAGAGAGGATGTGTCTGAGAATCGAGAGGCACGTCCTATTTGTAAAGAAATGATTTATAGGTTCGGGGACGTTCCACGTAGTCGGAGGACAAAGAGAAAGATCAAGAGAGGCCGAGAGTCGTTGTGGAGGAGTAAAGAACGGCGAAGAAGGCCAGTGGCCGTCACGGTATTGCTTCTGACGCTGTTCGCTTTTCCCTCCGCGCACAACACAGTGTACACGTACACGGTGGGATCTGTGAAATCGATTCGAAGCGTGAGATTCCAAATCACGATATCGCAATTAGTCCGCAGCTCTCGGATGTGTTTACAAGAAGCTCATGTTTCGCGACCCAACTGAACCGAGTTTGAAACTTTATTCGACACGCAAAAAATCAAATCAATCCAAATCGAATTTGATTTGACACTCGAATAATTTTTTTTCTTTCGGAAAAATTACAAAAACAATAATTTCTTTTTTAGAAAAATAATTAACATATTCATTCATTGTTAAACATGTGTCTAGACGGAAGCGATCTTTCGGAAATTAGTGAAAAATAAAAGTTGAATTCACGATTTAATTAGAAAAAAAAAAACAACATGCTATTACCTTCGCAATTTTCCCACTGCTATGCTTCATTCTATGCCGCAAATTATCACTTTGCGGTGTTAACTTTAAACAAACATTTTGTGTTCTAGTTCGTTTAAATTCGCGCAAAAAAAAAAAAAAAAAAAAGTTGCAAAAAGTCACAAACAGTAACAATTCGTAGGTGATCATTCGCAGCCGGTTTGTGGCGGCCGGAATTACATGCGCACCCTGTACAGCCTGCCGGGGCGGCGAGAGCACACACAATGTGTGCGAAACGGGGCTGTGTGGCCTCTCTGCTCTGTTGTGCTCCTGCCGTCCGCAAATAACCTGCACAATCGCGCTCGCGGCGGCGAGAGAGCTTCGGTTCTCGGGGCTTTATTAGAGCTCGACCGTGTGACAAAAGCTCGCCGTCGCCGCGCCGCGCCGCGCGGCGACTTCAACCACTGTTTTCGGATATTTAGCGCTCGACGCTCCAAGAAAACGCGACTGACACGCCGTTTCGCGCTGCATGTACTTTCGAAAAAGAGAAACTTTTAATATCTTAAGTTCTGGAAAACGTTTTCTGTTTTAACAGAAACGATAGTTATTCGAAAAAGGATATTTTTTTTAAATGGAAACAGCGATGCACATACATATGAATTGAAGAAAAATAAGTTTTAACAGTCTTTTTAGTTTTTGTTCACGATTATCATAAGAAAAAGAAAAAAAATACTCTTTTTGGCTTTGAAAAATATGCGAAGTATGCACCGCTTTCTCTCGCTGCCTTTGTTTGTATTGTGCCGCTCGAATGGGTAAAATTTTCTGTAAACTAAGCCATGAAATATATTGCCGCATTTTTCGTCAAGTTCTGATTTTTGTCTCTCCGGATTAACAACTATTTGAAAAATCAGCCGCTGTGATGCTGAACTTATCTGAAGAAAGTGGTATTTCAAAAATTTATCTTTTGTTCAATATCCAGTATTTTATCTAGTCGGATGGTTGACTTCGGAATGATTCGAGAGAAATTGAACAAATTTTTAAGATTTACGTTATTATCTCACATTTGCTAGAAAACAATGTTGCTCTTTATTTAAATATTTTACGACACATTGCGGTACACAATTTTCTGGAAAATATCCGAACGCACGGGTGCAGGTGAGTCCTCATCATGCGATTGCACCTGCGGGGCTACAACGCGAGCGCACGGATGAGTCGCGCGCGCGTTGCGAGTTGCACCTGCGCGCGATGCGCGACGCGCGCGCTCGCTCGCGGACTTGACACCATTGCTTTGTCCCTTTTACTGCAAGATTATGGAACGTGCGAGCGCGCGAGCGGGGCGAGTAAGCGGGCATTATCGCAGAAAACTGGTCGGCTGCCGTCGCCGTCGTCGCCGCCGTCGTCGCCGCCGCCGCCGCCGCCGCCGCCGCCACCGCCGCCGTCGCCGCTTGCCTGCTGCTTGTCAAGGTTACCGCCGACGCGACAGGTAGGTCGCCAGACAAGAAGTCAATTGAACGCGCAACGTCGAATGTGTCACGAGAACAGGAGAAGGGGGAAAAGGATTTAGAAAGAGAGGAAGTCGCGAATATTTTACGGAATTCGCTCGATTGTACACGTGTAGCGGAATTTTAGCGGTCGTGTTTGCAAACCACTTTATGCGCGATTGTGTTTATCTCTCCGCTTTTGTTAGCAATAATTACAGACGTCAACAGGCGGCGTTCCGCTTGCGACGCACGGAACGTGCGGTGTATCAAAACCAAATAAATGCGTTACCCGAATTTTATAGACAAAGCGCATCGCGCTGCAATTGACCAATACGTGCACGCGTTGTTTTCGCATCGTGCCATTTTTCCCTTCTTTTTTTTGTTTTTTTTTTGTTTTTAACGGCTTCAATCTATCGTAACGGAAACGGCCGTTTTACGGCGACAATACATTTCGACGAGTACTCTCACTTTCCAATTCGCGAGGCAAAATGCGAAAAAAAAAAAAATACAATCGCGAGAAAGAGCAGGAACCAAAGGTTCCTGTTATGATCAAGGTCGTGATGGATTTACGAGTCCTCGTATTTCACGAGGTCTGGTCGTGAAGAGAAGAGCGATACGAGCCCGGTAGCAAACCTACAGATAGATATATACGAAAAAGTTTCACTTTTTCTAACATTGCATCTTCCGATTTCGTAAAAAAATAAGATGAACAGAAAAAAAAGAAAATTACAAATAAGCAATACACTTCTCACGAAAAAAACTACGTT
Source organism: Pseudomyrmex gracilis (assembly GCF_002006095.1). Classification (NCBI taxonomy): domain Eukaryota; kingdom Metazoa; phylum Arthropoda; class Insecta; order Hymenoptera; family Formicidae; genus Pseudomyrmex; species Pseudomyrmex gracilis. The sequence continues at coordinate 347,912 of NW_018020744.1, forward strand.
TTTATCAATCAGATAACCACGACGTTAATAAAAATATATAAGTATATATTATTCTTGTATCACACACAATGTAGTTCAAAATGTAACTCATCTTGAAATGCAACGCTTTTATTTTTTGTAGAAATATATACATATTTTTGTATCTTTAATATTTGAAAACTTTTTCTATTTTTAAATTCCACGCACAATAAAGGAATGCCATTCGAATGGTCTTCCGAATTGAAGAGGAGCCTAAACGAATTACTGTTGGTACCCGCGAAATTTTTCGCCGATGCCGACGTTATTGCATCGCGCGCACGCATCCATATTACAACAGATGTGCGCGCGCGATTCAGCCGCGCTTTCCGGTGCAGAGAGCGAGCGTAAAATTGAATTTTTTCGCTCGCCGGCGACGACGGACTAATTCAATGCGTTTCCCGGATTGATTCGCGCTCATGACGGCCAGCCACGAAAGCGGCGCCGTGTCCGAATTCCGATATTAAATCTTTCTGACTAAACGATCGCTACTCTCGCGAGAAACAGATCTGCGTTATTTTATTTTGTGTATGTGTGTTTTTTTTTGTTTGCGCTTTTACGTAATTTCCGACGCCGGACACTGTTCACAGTGGCAAAAAATCTATTTCCCGTGACTCAAGTTACCCGATTTGCGTCACTGATAGTTTTTTTTTTATTTTTTATTTTTTTTTTTAACATGCGATTATATCACTTTCTATTGAAATTCTTCAACAATCGATTTCCTTTTTGCCCATAAACTGCGACTTTTGCTAGTGACTTTGTTGCATAATTTTTTATGTATAAGAACAACGTCTCAACAAGATGAAGAGACGTTGCAGTTGCAAAGCCACGTCGACATTTGTAAAGGAGCGAAGAAGCAATTAAAGCGAGCGGCTTCTCATTTCGCGATCGATCGCCGACGACATTTTCGTCGTCTCTCGGTGCTGCTTTTTCTGACATGAGAGAAACCATCGATCGATCCAGGACGAGAGCGGTCCAGGACGAGTGGGGGATCCGAAGAGGACGACGTGCTCTCTTGCAGGCAGCTGCGGCATCACCTGCTTGCGGCGGCAGCTGGCACGGAGTTCCGTCGCCGCGGCTTGGTTCGAGGGCCTCGCCGTCTGATCGCTCGTTTAAATTACCCCCAACGTGTAGGCTCGGAGTTAACGTAACCCCCGCTGCCATTTTATCGTCGGCGCGCTGTCCGCAATTAGTGACGATAAGACGTTTTACGCCAATTTATCCACGACAAAGAACATATAAACAAAGAAATGAGAAAAAGAAAAATTATCTTCTTCTAAATATAATATTAAAAGACTATAATAAATGTTTGAGGTATAGCGATACATGCAAAAGAAAAAAAAACACTTTTTCTCGGAGTATCTACACTGAGAGGGTGAATAAATGTTGTATACAAGATTCGCTCACAGAAACGGCCTTTATCAGTGTCGCTTATCAAGTGATTTTGCATCCGGCTGGAGAAACGTTTATTTAGGCGCGTAAACGAGACGTCAAATGTGTGTGTGTGTATTATCGGCGTCACTCGGTACATGTCACGTCAGCGAATCCACTCCCGAATAGAGAACCGGGGTTCCGCTATCGGGGATTCAATCGACGCGACGACGACGACGACGACGACGTCGACGCCGACGCCACCGCCCGTCGCGGGAAAAACGCTATGCTTTCGGAACCGCAGTTTCCGCTTTTCTTCCTTTTTCGCGCGCGCGTAAAAGCACTCGTCGCTGTCGCGCGTTGTGATATGAAAATTTTATTCACGGCTTAGAGAAACTCTCTCGTGCGATATTTCGATGAAATCGTTCAAACAATGATGTGACGTATTTATAAGCACTCTAGACTAGACGCGACCGACAGACACGCGCGCTATTAATTTTGAATTATTTTTCATTTAATTTTTGATGTGCGTTCGTCGCAATTTAAAAAAATCTGAAAGTTTAATTAATTTTGACGCACACGTCGCACAGAATCAAGTTGATGACTCTATCCAGCGGAGTTTTGCGGATTTTTTTTGTTTTTTTTATCTTGCCGAACGATGCAAGAAAAGGGAGGGCTGATTTAACGAAGCTAATCAATTCCCAAAAGGATCATTCTCTCTTTCAATCCCGGCGCGGCTCTAACATCGATTCTAATTTACAGAAACGCGATCGCACGGCACGCGATGAAGATGGTTTCGTGTTTCTTGCACCTGCGAGCACTAGCAGTACCAGTCGCCGTCGAGCATACGCTTCAGGAATGCGTCGGCTTGACTGTATACACAGTGTATCGAACTTACGCAGAGATATTAGAGCTTCGAACTTCGAATGGAGAGCATTCGCGTCATCACACATGTGTCGCGAGATTTATTTTTTAAACGTATTAAAAGTCTCTTACGACCGAGTTTTTAAACTCTGTTTCAATTTCAAAAGAGTTTCGTTGATATCTATCAGTCGTTATAAAATGAAGAATAATAAAACTTTAACGATTTGTTTATTTACAAAAAAAAAAAAAAAAGAAGCAACAAATTACGAAAAGACGCAGTTGTATGAAAGGAAGTGCGCGTTTTCCGAGACACCCTGTATATGCCGCCGCATCCAGAGATGTTTGCGCGCGAAATGAAAGAAAAAAAAAAGATATTCTCGCGTCCGACTCGTTACGCGTTCCAGCGCAAATGGATATTAATTGCCGAGGCCATTGAGGAACTTGTTGAATTAACCCTTACATGAATATGTAAAATCTTTAAGGACACGGAAGTCATCCTGTCGCAAGTTCCGTAGTATCGTCGAAGTTGGAGTTAATGTAAACCTTCTAGTATGTGTTGCGTTAACTATCTATATGTTCGTAATTAAATTACAACGTAATGAAAATATAATAAAATTCTCAAATACATGAGAGAGAGAGAGAGAGAGAGAGAGAGAGAAAAGAAAACACTTTCTCAAATTAATTACATAACTGTTTTTTTTTTAAATACAACCGTTATTTTTAATGATGTGTAGTTTATTACTTTTGTGCACATATAAATAGACAAAGAAGTTCGTCAAAAGACGAGAATTGATTTGAAATCTCGAAAATTCTATTTCGACGAAACGCGTGGAATCGATAGTTTCAATGACTGCGTTTAGCAAATCGCCAAAAGACGCCAACATACAATTGTCCGTGAACGAGAGCCGTGCTTGTGCAATTTACTGCAATAGCGCCCGGAGTCAATGCTAGGACCTTGCACTCCACGTGCACGCGCGTACATTATTATAGCATGCACGTGCGCATCGGAAGATTGTGTGCACAGGGACGCGGTGGGAAAAAGCACGGATTCGATTAGATTACATTATCGCGTGATGATGTGCTGTGTATTGTACGCTTCTCGAAATGTATTTAAATTTCAATTCTTCTCTGGCATTGGTTTTGTTTTTTATTCATAGATCACAAATAATACACTGCAGTCGTGTTAATAAGCGTGACATTGTTAGATTTCAAAACGTTTTTGCGCGTAAACGGAGTGAAATAAAGATTTTGTTCAAGAAAAATCGTGCGGTAGAAAACGAATATTGAGACCGATATTCATAGTCCGTTCTTATATTGAAGATCGTCTTGAGTTTATCGTAAAATGCCGTACGGTCCATCTCGTTTACTATAGAGCATCATGAACTTAAGACGATCCTAAATATAAGATTTGACTGTGAATACCCCGGTCGAAGTACTGGAACGCAATTTAAATCGGATTTAACAACATCGTATCAATTTCGAGCAACGCATCTTGAAACGATTAAAAAAACAAGAAGTTAAAACTTTACAAAATGTTTGAGAGTTAATTTCTCGTTTATGAACGACGCTTGATAAAAAAAAAAAAAAAAAGAAAAAAAAACCCGGTATAAAGTGCCGAGTGATGCGAAATCGCTAAAAGTGCAACTTTAGCGAAAGCTCGCTTCTTTCTCCCCCTCTCTTTTCTCCTCTCGCATTTTCCTAAGTCAGCTCGAGGGAATAAGGTCGAGGCGCGCTTCAGTCTCGTCCATTCGCACGCTATAGGCGATCTTCGCTCGGTTTACAGGTCGACGAACTTGTCCGATATTAAAGAAGGGCTAAACTCCTAATTAAGAGAGCCGATAAAATCCAACGCGCGCACTTTTATTGATCGCGAAGCTCGATCTCCGATATACCTCGCGCGCGCGCCAACGTCATCGGGATCGACCGCAAGCCGAGATAAGAGCCGTTTTCTTAACTCTCGACCTTTTCGTAACCCATCCAGCGCGGAATATTTTGAGAGAGCATCTTATCTCACATCTAACGAATGAACTTCGAACGATATAGGAGAATCGTGGAGGATCAAAATTTACGAACGGTAGGTTCTTGACAAGTTCTTGTGTTCAGTATAATACACCATATATAGTTAAAAAAAGATATTTAAATAATATCGCGTCAAATAAAACATTTATATAAAATCCGAAGATCATCACCAACTGCGTCTTAAAGCGAACACCTTCTGTGTGCGATCGGATGCAAGATTGAGCGTGGAGCGGCCGCTCGCTTCTTAAAGGTAGATAAATCAAGCAAACGACTTCACACGACAATACGTCATTCCGCACGCCATGGGAGTCGGAGAGAACTCTATATCGTTGTGTCGCTGCAAAGCTAGAAGTGAATTCAAAACCCGGGGATTTTCGCGATGCAACCCGCGCGCGCGCGCGCAAGAAAAAAATCATAAACGTTCCTTTCCGTTGCGCACGGCGGGAAAAGCGCGGGAAAAGCCGCGAAATTTTCTTCCGCGGCTAACGAGGCGGGAGAGAGCGGAAAAATGTTGTCTCCTCGTAAATATTCCCGGTTATATATATGACCATGATAAATATGTGAACAGTGTCGTAATACAAATACTGTTATAGAGCTTTTGTTTTTCGTCACGCGATTTTTTTCACAATGGCGGAAGGGAGAGAGAGAGAGAGAGCGGCGAATTTAATTCATTCGTTATAAAGTGCCAATATTGGAATATCCGATGTTATCGGCGTTGCTCTTTTTCTCTTCCGCGCGGGCACTTTACACGTTCTCAACACACACACACACACATAATTTTCAGCTAAGAATAACAATTCTTCTCCAAGTAAATTTAGACGGTGGCTCTTGCTTCCCCCCTTTTTGATAAAGATACAAACTTGAGAATGTCGTGTAATTTAATGTTTTTTTCCGGACACGTTCCGGAACTTTCCACAACTTTATCACAATGAGCGTAATGGAAATATAGTACCAAAATATCATTAAAATATATAGAGAACATATTTTTATTTACAATATGTTTTTTTTTGATAAAAATGTACACAAAAGAACGCGTACAATGTGCGTGTAATGAATAAAATAAAAGTTTTCGCATTCACACACACACACACACATTTAGTAAGCGTTTTATTTACTCAAATATATTTTCTATCAAATTATTCATGTGTGTGTATACACAACCGCACGTGATCAACTTTCGCGACAACAGACATAATACACAGTAGCATTTTCGGGAAGCACACACAATTTGCTTTCGGGATGTTAACGAAGTCACGTGAGTTGGTCGTGACTTTTTCATACAAGCTAAACAGCGCGTGTTTCGTTGCTTTGCTCGCGCTGCGGCTCTTTCCGTAAGCCGCAAAAAGCGGAAGTCGGGACTCGCGCGGAACGTGGAAAAGGGCAAACGAGTTTTCTTCAGTTTGCTCTCCACCAGAATACACCTTGCGAGTGATCTACGATTGCCGTTCCTTGTTGCTCCACTTTCTACGGGAGCATCGTCTACGTGAGCGCGCGCGAGCGGTAAACGTAGATATAAGCTCCCCGCGTCCACAAGTAAGGAAAGAGAACAAAAATAATACTTCACCGCGGGACTACTACTTACTTTCCTCGCTTTTGAACGTTTCTAATAGAACTTGTACGTTTTAGAAAGATCATTGGAATTATTCTCGGTCGCGTTTGCTATAATCAAAAACAATTTCGAATAACGTGAAATACTCGACGCGAGTTTAAAATGAATCAGAATGACGGGAAATCTTTTGAAGAAACAATTCTTGAGAACTTTCTAGCTCCTTCCACAAGCGCCTCTCTGTTCAAATTTCAGAAGTTTTCACAGATATATTCGCAAGTTTCAAATATTAGGTTTAAAAACATTCGCGGAGAAAGATCTGGTCCAGGTGATGGAGTTCCCAAAATACATATTATTTATTCAGAAGTTAGAATTTGAAATAAAATTAGTGTAAATTTGTATTGTATTTTAATTTCTTTTGTACACAAATCTTGTAATGTTTTAAAAAAAATACTGAAAGTAAAAGAATATTTTTTCTCAGTGTTGCTCTTCGACCGGCCTTAAATAACTAATTATAAATTTGCTGTGCCACAATAGAGTAACATAAAAAATATATTTTTTTTTGTTTCAATTACTCACCAAACGACACCGAAGGCCCCGTAGCCGATGGGTCGGTCCGGCTGGACGGGATCCTGGGCAGGCGGTGGGGGCGGGGGTGCGGGCGCTGCGGGGTGATAGTAAGTGGGGGG
>NW_018020744.1:354501-370104 GCF_002006095.1 Pseudomyrmex gracilis
GCCGCCACCGGCGCCGGTCGCCCCCGTCCCACCGCCCTGCATCAGCGGTATGGACACGCTCATTGACACCCGCGAGTGTCGGCTGGGCCCAACCACTGCCATCAAAGCACTTGCTGGCCCGCCCCCCCCACTTCACGGGCCGTGCGCCCTCACCCTTTCGGTAAAGTAAGCCACCGTTCCTGTTGAAGTCGCCGCGTATATGATCGACGAGATAATCGATCGATGTCAGATCGACACGTGAGGTTCCTCACGCGAAGAGCATAATTTCACTTGTTTTCTTTCGCACGTTGGAAGGAAACTGTTGCCGCACACTCTCTTCACGTTTGCTGTCCTGTGCTTGCGCGCTTTTTAATTAAATTCGCATCAGCTGCGAGTCACAGAAGAGAAGAAAGAAAGCGCGCGGCTTTCTTTAATCGTTAAAATGATAAGCGATACAATATATGTGTAACATATATATATTCTTCTTCTTACTTTTCTTCGCCTTGTCACGCGCTCACACTGTTGACGAGGACACACCGTTACTGTTGTAACCTGTTCGTCCTGATCCCGGCGAGCCTGTCAGTGTCTCGCGTCAATACGAATACGCGTCTATACATGTATATTCCCTTCGTTATCGTCCGATATCAGCAGCGTGACAGCAAACAGCACTTAGCGCGCTCGGCAACACTTAGGTTATGTTTGATACACGCATGCACGCACGCACGCATCTATGCACACACAACACCCGTCACACTGTACGTACGCTCCAATCACGGTCCGCCCCACTCTCTCTCTCTCCTCGTCGCGTCGCGTTCGTTCAATCACACTCGGCGGCGGGTCTCATAACAGCATCGTCGGCTGCTGTTCTCCGGGGGGGTACGTGACTGAAGGGGAAGGCAACGTGGTGTAGAAGCGGGAGGCGGCGCTTTGATTCCTCTAAGAGACACGCGACGGAGAAAGGAGAGTCGACGACGTTGAACAACGAGAAAACGTGGAGAGCTCTGCGGTTGTTCCGCACAATTACAAAATACCGCGCGCGCGATACGCTCTTCCGAGAGAGACGAGTCCAACGTACCGACACTGCGCGAACGTGTGGTTGTTCCCCTTCCGTTTGTCGCGTACGCACGCACGAGTTTCCACGAGTACTGTGCGCTACAACTATGTGCGCGCAAGTACACCGCCTTCTTTCGGAGTTAAAATTCAGAGCACACGCGGGGAAGAGAGAGAGAGAGAGAGAGAGGAGAGAGAGAGCACTAATGCACACCAAGGGAGCACACGCGAAATAGCGTTCTGATCGGAGCACGATGTAACACGCGCGACACACGCCGCGAGACCGAGTGACAGATAGTGACAGATGAACGTGACGAAAAGTAGAGAAAAAGAGAGACACTCACACAGAGACTGAGAGAGAGAGAGGGGAAAAAAGGAGTCTCTCGCGTAGCCGCGAGAGATCGAGCCACGCTCCGCCGACGACGCACACGTCTACTCGCAATCACGGCTTGCTGCTCACTAACGCCGCTAGCTGCGCGCTGTCCTGCACCACTGCTGCGTCCTGCAGCACCGACACAAAGGCGATCACGTGACGGCGTTGCGATGATCTCACCGCGCCATCTTGGATGCGCGCAATTTTTAATTCTTCGCGGCTATTTTTCCCCTACCTACTTTTCTCTCGAACATAAGTATAAGAAAAAATACAAATATTCAAAGATATTGAACGCATTTTTATGCGTAACTGATTAAAAATGTTTAAATATAATATAAGATACAAACATACAACTGCGATAAAATAATATCAAAGAATACAAATTTTAAAAACATTGTTTTTTATCAAAACAACGTTTGGCAAATCTTAAAAATTATTTTCTTTGCGAAATTTGATCTCTTTCTAAACACTCTCTCTATTTGCCAATTCAATTTCGTCAAGTTTCTTTCGCACAACCGAAACGGGATAAGGATTACACAAGGAAAGCGAACACAACACAAATAGCTTTTGCGACGTGTGTATATATTTTACACGATTGTTGTAATCTTGATCGTATGAAATTAGCGAATTTGTTTTTTTCTTTCTCCTCCTTATACAGAATCTTCTTTTCTTGTACAGGTTTCTTCAATAAATTTATCGTCGATTATACGTGGTGTAAAACGTGTGGCCGTTGCATAATCGAAGCGAGCGATTTATACGGGTGTCTTTTTTTTTACTCGCTTTGCGATTGTAAGAGAAACTCGCTATACAGCGCGTTGTCACGTATATTTTTTATCTTTTAAATATTTTTTTTTTTAAATGAATATACCAGTCTCATTAATTATTGAACTTCTTAAATGCACAATTCGTTATTGCGATGTGAATAAAAATTCGTCTTACAATCACAAAAAAGCTTTACTCCTGATATAATCTTTAGATTGTTTTTTTTTTTTGTTTTTTAACCATTTTTTGTAAACTTATTGTTTTATACGTAACGAGTAATCAAAACGTAACGAGAGTAACTCATCAAACCGAAACATTTGTCACTTCGTCTCACGAACGCTATGTACACAATCGTCAATCCTGCGTTCACCTAAAACCTCGAAAGCTAAATATAAATCATTTGTAAATTATATGTATATACATAAATATTTAACAAAATTCCAATTAAATTTTACACATATCAAAATTAAAAAATAAATATTACATACACATATATATAACAAATTACAATTATATTGCACTTTCGATAACAGTTACTACATACGCGCGTGTCACTTATTTCTAGCAAAAACAATGTGTTCGCAATAAATATCAATTTGTGTACAATATTAAAAAAAAAAAAAACAAAGACAAATCTGAACTTCAGTAGAGTGTTATACATCTTATCTTGTACACTGTGTAAGATAAGAGTTTGATGTACATCTTAATTCAGTTACAATGCTGCGTGAACGCAGGGTTGTTTCACAACACACACGCCCAATCTTGTAGGAAAATATGCAAAGATTATCATCTCGAATCGTTCGCCTCTATCTTTGGTCTATCATTAAATTTCCTCTGTCTCTCGCATCATCTTCCTCTGTTTAAAAGAACACGTTCCCCCGGAAATGAGGCAAGAGAGGAATAACAACATTATTACTGCCCTGTTATCACGCAGTATTATTACGTGAAGTTTTTTTTTTCTTATTTGTGCCCTTTTTCGATATTTATTTGTTTAACACACGTGAATAAGTCCGCACTGCGATTACAGCAGAGGCGGAATCTTTTATTATAGCAAAACTTCTCTCTCTCCGTCGATCTTTCTCTCAGATTTTGTCTGACGATCTCTTTCGACAAGAACGAACACACGTTTTTTTTTTTTTGTTTGTTTGTTTGCGAGCGCCCGTGGAAATTGCAACTTCGGATCGTCCCAAATTGGTGATCTGATTATACGCCGTGTCAAAAATTTGTACAAAAATCTTGTGAAAATATCGTGTAAAATAGATCGGCGGTTTTCTCGCGCCACGCTCTACTGCGCTCTTTTACTCTTCGTATTGAAAACAATTTTTAAAAACTCGCAGATAGATTTTTGATTGCTCACGGACACTCATTTTTTTTTTTTTTTTTTTTTTTGCACGCGCACTAGTTCGTTCACAGAAATATTACGCCGTTCGAGAGAAAACGTTAACGCAGGGGTGGTAAATCTCTCCCAAGTGTCGGCACATATCCCCGATATGTGTAAAATTGCCGATCTTTATATAAATTTATTTTAGTTATTTTTTGTTTTTATTTCATACGTCTCTAAGCAATGTAGCAGGATTATAAATATATGTATTAAAATTTACAAAAATTTACAAAAATCCTATATATAATAAAATAAATGCAAATAAGCTTGTGGACATTTACAATTACAAAATATCATTTCAATATTAGTTTGAAATGAATAAGCACAATAATTCTAACATGTCACTAAGAGACACACGTAAGATGTTAATTTTTTTCTTCACTTCTCAATTCAACTCGAGAAGTGCTTGAATATCTGATTAATTAGTCGTTGGAAAATCCGCGATAAATGTAATGTTTTTTAACGCGATTGCTATTTACGAAAATACACGTTTACCACCCCCCTTAATCTTAATGTAACGATTTGATCAACGACTCTATTCACTAACAAGCGCACAATTATCATCTCAGCAGTTATTAAGCTCATGAGGTACAGTGTATTTCACATCGTTAATATATATGTATATGTGTACACGTGTGTGTGTGTATATGTATGTTCACGAAAAATATCGTAAACAGGCTTCACTCTAAAATATTCATTCATTCTCTCGTCGTACAACGAAATGTACTTAGTTATTTAGATATATGCATGTACTTAACAATTATTTCTTTGCATTTTATTATTGTATATATTGTACATTCTGACGTCATTCGCGATGTTTATCTGTAGTCGTTCGAATAAAATATCGCAACATCGTTTCAACATTCAAAACAAAAAATCGTGACATCATTCCTTCCGTCAGACGGTCACACGTCTGAGAATCAGAGTTCAAAGCGACGAGCTTAATCGGATATAAATTACACCGAATCGGAAATACGTTTAGGCACTATATTTGACGATTTTTATATAAAGTCAATAATAGGTCAGCGGTCGTATTAGCTCTTTTGAAACTTTTTGCGACAAATTCCGATAGGCAATCTTATTCACTTTTTAAATCTATCGCAATATTCCGATATAAATTCGTGCTGATATTTGCTCGTCGCCTTTCTGCGTTTGAGGTGAATATTGTGCGGTCAATAACACGAATCTAGGAAAGTTCGAAACCGGTGTTACTTGTAACAGCGTAGCGCAACTTCTCCCGCAGCGTGCTCTTCTTCTGATAATTCGGCAGCTTGAGCAAATTGAAACACGTCGACGAGGTGGGCAGTCGATTTTGTGGATCCTTTTTGCGAATCGTGAAGAAACCTCTGATCACGCTGCCTGACTCGTTAGAATTTTCAATAATAAATTACATTAAGTGATTAATAAAATGCGACAACAGTACTTGTGTAATATTCATTACCGATCGTATCGCCAGTGTCCTCATCGTCGCATACTTCCACGCATCGTATAGAGAAAGGTGGTTCTAAGTGAGCAAAACCGAGTAACGGTGATTTCGAGCAACTCGTCACAAACTGTTGCAAAAAATCAATCATTAATGTAATGATTGGTATAGAGAATAAATATTAGAAAAACCATATTAGAAATAATTCTTGCAGTACGACAAAAGTTATAAACTTTTTATTATAGTCGATACCTTTAGGAATAAACCTCTTTCTTCTTCTGTAAAATCTTTTTCCAAAATGTCCCACAGCCAGCATACCACTCGGTGACTGTCGTGGAAACCGCCGTAATATTGTGTGTGCTTTCGTAAATCTCGCAAATCCAAAGGAACATTATCACCCGAGATCAATCTCTGTAACTAAAAAAAAACTCATCCTCATTCATTTAACTAATATGTGCCATAATACAGTCAAACCTCGATAAAACTCGAATCTCAAGGAAAGAGCTAAAATCTTCGAGTTGTAGAGGTTTCGACTAATCAAAGTTCTATTTTCCTTTCCCGGAGCGGAAGGGAATGAACAAAATTTTCGTCTTTTATACAGGTTTTCGAGTTATCGAGGTTTGACTGTATATCACAAATAAGCGGTTTTAAATTCTTACTTCGGGCGTCGAGAACAGTGACAGCCACTCAGGATTGATGATAGAACGAAATCCCTTGATGAAAGCGGCGGTCTGCTCTCTGATTTGATGATACATTCTGTAGTGCGCCATGTGATGGATGTATTGAATCTTATTTTGATTGGTCACGGCAGTGGTGCGTCCTCCCGGGATGAGCTCGTGCGTGACCAGTTTGCCAAGCACGTCTTCGTCGAGCGAGAATGTCAATTCTAATTGACGTATATCGCCCTTGTAGTGTTTCACCAAAGTCAAGCTACGATAAAGATCGCGGTCTAGAGAGGCGAGTTCGTCCAGCCAACTGTATAACGCGCCGCCAGTTTGTCCGGAAAATTGTGATACAAAAAACGATGCAAAAGGCACATCCACAACAATGCCCTGAAAAAACAAAAAAAAATTTTGTTTTTTCTAGAACTTTTTAAATGTCAGTTAAAAACCAAATGTCGTGAAGATTTCACCTCGTAAACCGCTTTGCCGAGCATCCGCCCAACAAATTCGAACAGTTGCAAATGATTGTCCTGCATAAAAGACGTAGGAGACGGATAGAGGCGATTCTCACTAGTGGCCTTAAATAAATTCAAAGATGGATCGAACACTCGCTTTATTGTCTCCTCCAGGAACTCTTTGAAAACGCCATCCTGATCGATGCCGGCCTCGGCTAAGCCCTGCTCATTTACAAAACGTACTCTGATCACACCTTTTAATGCTTGCGACGGTAACATGGCTAATTGTCTGTAACCGTCTTCAACTATCCGCGTTCTGTGAAAAGATTTCATAGTCGTAATTACTTTTTCAATTTTTTTGTAACTGGCTTAAATCACATAAAAAAACGCATCAAATGACCTGTGCACAACGATGAGAGTAGTCGGTGGACAATTACAAGCGCTCTCGGTCAGACCCATTACTGCTTTCTCGTCAGCTATATGTTTGCGAAACAATACGACTCGCTCAGAATGAGGAATGACGTGGGGCATCTTCGAGAGTAAAAGCGCCGCTCCGCGTCGACCTTTCTCCAAGTCTGCCAGAAAACCAGACACTCGTACCTCCTGTTTTTCAAAAACAAAGAAATTAAACTACAATATTAAGGAGCAAACTTTTATAATTTTAAATTACATCCGTAACAGAGTAAAAACGTTTTCGCGCAATACATATTTGAGACAAGAGAACGAAGATATTTACCTTCGCCAACCAGTGACCTTCCGGACAGAATGTTCTGCGGCAATCACGTCGATAGATCGCCATCAGAAGAATATAAAGCGAGATAAACAAAGGATTACTGGATACCGATTTCACATCTGTAGAAAAAAAAAAAACAGAAGATGATTAGTTTGTTGATTCAACAAGAATGTTAGAAATTGTTCACTTACCAAACAGATTAGTGAGAACAGCTTTGTACAAGAACTGGTTCAGAAAATACGACATAGTGATGAAATCTGTAAGCTTGAAAGGATCTTGCTGCTCGTACATCTCCATATCGTCCAGAATACTGCAATTAAGAAATCAAAAAATCGCCGTTTATGAATATGATACAAATCTAAATAAGTTTTTGATAAAAGAAAATCATATCACTTACGTAACATAATGCGTCATACAGTCGGCAAACAATATCAACATCTGAAATTCAGGTGCTGTGCACTTGGTGTTTGCTACCAAAAGATCTAGAAATGCCTTCAAACCACAATGCGGTCCCAGGGTGGTCAGAAATAACCACATGTGATATAAAATCTTGCCTTGGTAGCATAGTCCTGTTTTCGTTAACACACCAATTAGGATTATGTGTATATATTACAAGACACAAATGTATTATACATACCGGTCAGTATCTCGATCTTCATTTGCGTGAGTGTGTGCAGCGCTGTTTGATATAACGAACAAATCAAAGCTATCTTAGTAGCTTCCGGGTTGCCAAGCTTCCTGTAGTTCTTTGTGCTGTTGTTCCTGTTGGTGCGAGCTTCTAGAAAAGCACGTCTGAAAATATTGGCACTCACGGAAGAGCTGCTTTGCTGTTCTACCGGAGGTGGCACTTCTTTCTCGACGAGTTCGGTCAGTGGCTGTTCTGGAAAAAGCAAACAGAACACCCGAAACGTGTATAAAAGAAAGAAATCACTAACACATTTTTGTAATAAATATCAATATGTAAAATTAATAACTCACCGATTAAGTGCGTGACTATTCTACCCGTCCAAAGACAAGCCAGTTGAAATTTCACGAAAGGGATCGATTCTTGCAACGAGGTGTCGATTGTTTGCGCGAACCAGCCTAGTACGGGATGCCAGTGTGTCAAATTACTCCGTTTTGCGACCACATATTGTTGACATGCTTCTAACATTCTTGTCACAACGAACTAAAGCATTCGCAGAATATTGTAGATTATAAATAAATTTACAAGAGTTTCGATAAATGTGGAAAAGATTTCTAACACAACTTACCGTGAAGGAAGGGAAACAGAGTTCTCTTAGCACCTCTTTTTTCTCGATGTTTGCCAGCTGTATCAAATTAGCGAGCAAACAAAGTGCGTAACTGCCTTCTAGGGCATTAAACACAATTCTTAAATTCTGCTCGGAATTCAACAGCTCCAAACTTCTAGCAAACAGGTTGTTTGTTATAAACGACGAAATGCACTGCAAGTAAATGTTAAAAGTCTTATAAGAAGACAATGTAATATAATAATATGATAAAACTAAGAAATATGTTTTTACCTCTGGCGATAAAACATTCAAATGATAAACGAGAGCTGGCACGCTAAAAATATTGATTAGGAACAACGATACCAGCTTGTCGGACATCTGTGAAGAGATCAGTGGTCTCAGTGTCAGTGTGACCGCTGCTGATAGTGTAACTGGTTTCAAAGCGAGTTTTGATCTACCCAATCCTTTTACTAACAAAGCCTAATATAAAGAAAAAATGTAACTTAGAATTAATTAAAAGTGGAAAAATTGAGTTATTTATTTAAAAGTTTCTTGTTGTTATCATTACCTGCATGGTCGTGTAAAATCCGTTGTTGACCAAGTGGCCCATAATGTTCGCGCACAGTTGGTTCATGCCAGCCTTTAATTGGTCCATGCCTTTTACTTTTTGTATAGCCCACGTTCCCGGCGAGGTAAAACTCACCAATGTATGCAATCGCAGCAGTATAGACTTGTGGTCCGACACTCTCTCTGGCTTCAAACAATTTAAGCCCGAAAGACAGTGATAGAGAATTGTCTTCATTTGTGATATCCATGATATGTAGTGATCCTTGTTCAGCGCTACTCCGACATAAGATATCTTTGGAGATTCGGAATCGAGAGTCAGAACAAGATATCTGAAAAATTTCTCTTCTAAAAGCACATCTTGGATTTTCGCCGGGAAAAAAATATATAAGTAGTTGTACAGCAATATGAACTCACCTGCATAATTTTTCTATTCTTTCTTGATCTCTCTCCTTTTTGTATATTAACAAAATTCGAGAAACGATTCTGTACACCTCTAGAGCAGGTTTTAATTCCACTGTTGCGTTATCAGTTCCAGACTCATCAAAAAAATAGTTATCAAATTCTTTTCTAGAAATTATATAAAAATATTTTGTCACAATATTTAGTCCAGAACAATATAAATTTATTTTTAACGATCACACAGTATCTCTTTTACTGACTAACTTTTAATTTTAAAAGATTTCGACATGTTTCTTTCACAAAACAGTATTATATTAGCACTATATTGAGAGAGAAGGAGAGATTAAACTCTCTTATCTTTATATTTGTCTGGAATACTGCTGATTTAATTGGATTTGCTATCAACAGTATTCGTTTACATTTCCAACTGATAAACACAATATTGAGCAGCTTTGAAAAAATTATTTTAAAGTACCAATCAAGTTTATATAAATATTCACACAATACAAATATTTGCATAATATAAAATTTTTGTGATAAAAATAATTTTGCATAAATTGTTTTCTTAAAACTCCAAGGTAAGGAATTCCTTTCTTTACACGAAGTACACATGTTCTCACGTTCTCATGTGTACAGATAAACAAATTCACATTCATGTTTGTCAAAGCTACACATTTATTGGCAGCTTCGTCACCCCACTTTATTGAGAAAAAAAAAATGATTTTCGCGTCGTATTTCGCACTTACAAAATTCGCTGTGTGAATTGGACACGGGCCAGCCAGGCCCGGACATGGGCCTGAATCAAAGTGGCCGCGGCTTCTCTGCGCTTCTCGTGGGCCCGATCCTCCCGCGCGGCTTTTTTCTGTTGCAGAAAGTCGCCTTTCGACGACGAGCCTTCTGCGCAGAACATCGTCGAACCTTTGTTCGCCACCAAACCCCGCAGGGCTCAAACAACCCTCGGACAACAAACTATCTAAGCTCCTCTTCGACGTCGTCGTCTATATCGCTGGCTGCTAACCACGAGACTTCTTCGAAGCATCCTCGTCAGCTGACGGGCATCCACCGACTCTCTTCTCTCTTCGTTACTCCCCTCCCATTGGAGAGAGATTTAATCGACAGTATCGGTTGACGTCGCATACAGGCCCCAAACAATTTAAGTCCTTTGCGGGAAAAAAATGCATTCAAGAGTAAACAAGAAATATGTAAACACAATAAATTATATTCAAAATTATTTAAAGCAAAAAAAAAAACAATAAAATAGTTTAGATAATTAGAATTTAGCAAACTGACAAAAAATGAAGAACTTTTTAAATTATTTATGTAATTACAGAACATTGTAAACAATTGTACAATATATAAATATAAAATATATATTACAAAAAAAAGTTTTTATCTGTGCCACACCTCAGCTTTTTTGTCTTTTTTTCTCTTAGAGATTTATCTGTTTCATTTTTTGAATTGGTTTGGTGCATTTATGGTGTTTAGGCCTGAGCTAGCTCCATACGCCAGTTTACACGCAAATTAATTTTTTGGAGGCCCGCGATTCGGTTTGCCAATCAACGGATCACAACTCGATCGAAAGGGACCGATCCCGGAAAAAATCCTAAGATGATGAGCGGATTAGAATTTGAAACATTCATGTTCGCATACTCTTGCACTCAGGCCACGAGAGACCAGTAGGACGGTCGTTTCCATTTTAAGCACATGTAAAATATATAATTACAGTAGTACCTCGAAAATTTTCCGCATTTTTGCCACGATATTTTTCCGGGAGTCCCCACCAATTTCTAAAAGTGCTTCACCGAGGCTTCGCGCGAATTGATGAGGTCGAGCCCGTGGTCGAGCCAATCAGAGATAACAGCCGGCAATTCTCGGAACATATACCACCTCCCTCGAAATTTTTTTCGAGACACTACTGTATATGCATACACAATTAACGAGAAGAGAATACTTCGATATCGCGTTTGATCTCTCGAAGATTCACATTTGTCGACCTATCGATTTCTCTGTCGCACAACACCGATCGATCAGTCACTTGGTTTATTTCTCACTGTTTTATACAAATTTTACTCGACATTTTTGTGTCCTTACTGTTGCGCTAGTTGTTGCGCATACTTTAAAATGTTCTTCAAAATGTGGTCATTTTCTCCTGTCAACTTTTAAAACGCTATAATCCATTTAATCGCGCTCATATCTCACGCAAGCGCGTAAGAGACCTTGATTCACTGTGCGCTAGACATCTATATCTGTCTTTGTTGCACATCTCAAACTCAATTAGTCAGACATTTAGCAGACCGTTTCTCTTCCAGTGTGTGTGTCATTAAGTGTATGATTTCACATGGTTTTTATTTCAGACATGTAGAATTGTGAAGTCTTTTGATTCTTTTTTTTTTGATAAAACAATTTTATGCACGGAGTCGTTCGACCTGCTCGATGGTTGGTAATTTGTTCAACAAATAGATCTTCCTGGCGATATACAGTTTTATTTTCAAAGAGTGAGTAGAAATAAAAAAGTGCTATCTGCCGAACGTGTCTTTATCTGCTATTACTCATCTACAGAGGAACAATGGTATGGACCAACTATCAGTGTACACTGGCTGCGCTACAAATAGTTACAGGCTCATTTAATACTTTATCGGTCAAGTAAGTACATCTGTTATTGCAAAAAAAAAATTGCGATATGGAAAGTGAAAATAAAACTCGTAAATAAAAAATGATACTATTAATAGAGAAAAAATGCATATGATGCAATGTGTGTGTGTGTGTATGTGTGTATGTCATATTGAAATTTTGTGTTTTAATTTTATATTTTACATTTTAGATATGCAGATCGACAAGTGGTTCTTGGTGAAGATGAACAACTTAGGTACTTTAATCATCCATTTATGCAATCATTGTTTATGTTTCTTGGAGAGGCTCTCTGTTTCTTAGCGTTTAAAGTTTTTTACTATTATTACAATCGAAGAAATGTAAGTATTTAATGATTTTATACATTGATATACCTAAGAAAACAAAACTTAAACAATAATATTAGTCATGTTGCAGGATGGTTCTGTTGATAATAATGTATTGACTAAAGGTTCCAGAACTTTCAATCCCTTCATTTTATTGATACCTGCCTTATGTGATATGTGCGCCACATCCATAATGTACATTGGCTTGAATATGACTTATGCCAGTAGCTTCCAGATGTTGCGTGGATCTGTGATTGTTTTTACAGGAATATTTTCTATTGCATTTCTTAATAGAAAATTGAAATTGAGAGAATGGACGGGCATTGGTTTTGTTATAACAGGTTTGGCATTGGTCGGTGCTAGTGATATCTTAACAAAGGAAGATACTGATACCAGTGCTAATTCTATAATTACTGGTGACTTGCTTATTATACTTGCGCAGGTAGATGTTTTTTTCATCATTATTATTTATTATACTTAAAGCTTTTGGATATTTATTGCATGTGGAATTACTATAAGAAATCATAAATTTAAAAACAACTATGTTCAGATAATAACAGCTGTTCAGATGGTTGTTGAAGAAAATTATGTGGGAAAACAGGATATTCCTGCCTTGCAAGCTGTTGGGTGGGAGGGTTTGTATTTGTTTTTATATAAACTTATAATTGTTTTATATAAACTTTCAACCTAGATTATCCATCGAGTTAGCGCATTGGTATGCTTGAAAATAATCTCAACTTTCTCTTTTTCATTATGAAAGACTATGTCTAGTTGTTCAGGTAAACTCGTTTCAAGCATGAAATATCGAGTGGAATATAAAAATCGTTGAGCATAGGCGTTAATTGCAAAGATTTAAATATGTAAGACATGTTGGTTAAAGTTTAAATCATTCTGTTTGTTATATATATACTGTTGCAGGTATTTTTGGAGTTATCGGAATTTCTCTCGCTCTGATTCCTCTCAATTATATCGCCGCACCGCCGCCTTTTGCAGACAATTCACGTGGTACACTTGAAGCCACTTCAGAGGCTTTCACCGAGATAGGAGGCAGTTACAAATTGGTGATAGCTGTTATTGGTCAGTTTATTGCGTTTTTTCAGGTTTTCTACTTTTTATATTAATTATTTGATCACATGTTATAATTACAAATTACAGGTATAGCCTTCAGTATTGCTTTCTTTAATTTTGCTGGTATCAGTGTTACAAAGGAAATGAGTGCTACAACACGAATGATCTTAGACAGTGTTCGTACAATCATAATATGGATCTTTTCATTAAGCTTTCAGTGGCAAACTTTTCATTATATGCAGGTATAACTAAAACTTGTGTGTATTGTTAAAACAAAAACAAAATAAGTAGTGCATGTGAAATATCACTTAATTTTTATCTTGTAGCTCATCGGCTTCGTAATTCTTCTAATTGGTATGGCTTGTTACAATAACATCGTTATTCCGCAATTAATCAAGAATTATCTAAACCGACTCGGACGTAATACAACTGAAAGAGAAGATCGTATTATTAATACAGCCGCCGACGATGTACAAGACACGATATAAAAAAAATTATATATATATAATATTTACTTAAATATATTTACTTGCCTTTTTAAATATATATACTTTTCTTCCCTTAATTCTGCGATTTGTTCGTCCTTAGTTGATCATTTGACGTGTGTCTCGCATTGTCTGGGTTTCCTCCTATCCTCCTCCTCCTATATTAAAAAAAGCATTTGGACCGAGAAGTGCACGTTTGGAGTCGAATATATCGCACCTATTGTTGCCTCTTTTCCGCGTTGCCGATTGGTTAGTTGGTTGATCGAGCCGAATCGAATCGGGATCACTGACATCGGCCGCGCGACCGCGGCGGTGTTACTGATTCGGTCACGTGATTCCGGTATATATATGTATAAATACATATATGCGTATCTGTTTGTATTATATATAGATATAGAATATTACATATACTATATATGTATAATATTCTCTGTTTTACCCTTTTAGCTCACGTGACTTTAGTCACGTGTTGTTTTTCCATTTCTCTCTCTCACTATTTTGTGAGTTTGATTTTAATTCGTTATTTATGTATCGCATCTATTGTTGTCTCTTTTTCGCGTAGCCGATTAGTTGGTTGATCGAATCGAGTCGAGTCGAATCAAATCGGTAAGATCAAAAAAAAAATAAACATACTATTATCTTGATAAGATGATTTTATCTTGCAAAAAATTAATTATATCCTCATAAGATAATTTTATATTGCAAAAAGATAATTAAATACTCATAAGATGCTTTTATCTTGCAAAAAATCAATTATTCCCTCATAAGATGATTTTATCTTGCGAAAAATCACTTCTTCCCTCATAAGATACTTTTATCTTGCGAAAAGGCCATTATTCCCTCATAAGATAATATTCCATTGCGAAAATGCCATTATTCCCTCATAAGATGATTTTGTATTGCAAAATTGCGAATATTTTCTCATAGGAGAATTTCGCATTGCGAAATTGCGAAATCTCCCTCATATGAGGGGATCGCGAATTTGAGGGGATTGCGAATTCTCCCTCATATGAGGGGATCGCGAATTTGAAGAGATTGCGAATTCTCCCTCATATGAAAGGATCGCGAATTTGAGGGGATCGCGAATTCTCCCTCATATGAGGAGATCGCGAATTTGAGGGGATCGCGAATTCTCCCTCATATGAGGGGATCGCGAATTTGAGGGGATCGCGAATTCTCCCTCATATGAGGGGATCGCGAATTTGAGGGGATCGCGAATTCTTCCTCATATGAGAGGATCGCGAATTTGAAAGGATCGCGAATTCTCCCTCATATGAGGGGATCGCGAATTCTCCCTCGAATGAAGGGATCGCGAATTTGAGGAAATTGCAAATTCTCCCTCATATGAGGGGATCGCGAATTTGAGGGGATTGCGAATTCTCCCTCATATGAAAGGATCGCGAATTTGAGGGGATCGCGAATTCTCCCTCATATGAGGAGATCGCGAATTTGAGGGGATCCCGAATTCTTTTTCATATGAGGGAATCGCGAATTTGAGGGGATCGCGAAATCTCCCTCAAATGAGGGGATCGCAAATTTGAAGGAATCGCGAATTTGAGGGGATCGCGAATTCTCCCTCATATGAGAAGATCGCGAATTTGAGGGGATCGCGAATTCTCCCTCATATGAGNGGGATCGCGAATTCTCCCTCATATGAGGGGATCGCGAATTTAAGGGGATCGCGAATTCTCCCTCATATGAGGGGATCGCGAATTTGAAAGGATCGCGAATTTGAGGGGATCGCGAATTCTCCCTCATATGAGGGGATCGCGAATTCTCCCTCATATGAGAGGATCGCAAATTTTCCCTCATATGAGGAGATCGCGAATTTGAGGGGATCGCGAATTTGAGGAGATAGCGAATTTGAGGGGATCGCGAATTTTCAATCATATGAGGAGATTGCGAATTTGAGGGGATCGCGAATTTTCAATCATATGAGGAGATCGCGAATTTGTGGGGATCGCGAATTTTCAATCATATGAGGAGATCGCGAATTTGAGGGGATCGCGAATTTTCAATCATATGAGGAGATCGCGAATTTTTTGGGGATCGCGAATTTTCAATCATATGAGGAGATCGC